>NC_083463.1:13997812-14170312 GCF_030014155.1 Tachysurus vachellii
CTGGAGTTTCCCCTTCAAGAAACTCTGTGAGGTTTCTATGAACTAAATTTGCTTAACAAAAGTAGATGATATGACTTTAGGCAGAAATTCCACATTTAACCACAAGGTCACACCAGCCATCAATTCATGCAAGGTGAGCTTATCACCAAGGTATAGAATTCTTTACTCTTTTTTGCTGAGGTGATTGCGAGCAAAAAGGCAGTAATTAAAGGGACTTTATAACTCAGTTCGAATTATGAAGTCTTATAGAATGGAGTGCTAATAAAGAGGGGTCTGAGATGACTTTAGTATAAGCCTACGTTGGATATTTGCTCTTGCTCCCTTCAGGAGGATCAGAGTTTATGAGACTCCAGTTAGATGGTATCTACGCTGTTATGATGCACATCAATGGCCGAAAGCGAGTCGGAGCTGTGGTTTGATTGCTGAATTCTGAGCATTGTGGGCAGGGTCAGTAGACAGTGAGGCCAGACAGGAGCCAGTGCACCCTGACCTAGCACACTGTACTGTCCTGCCAGGGAAAAGCAGATTAGACAGTGAGTCAATTTGGCATTGCTGAAGAGGTCCATCTGCATCCTGCCACACTTTTCCCAGATCTGGAACACCCCAGGTGGGTGCAGATGCCACTCTCCCAGGCATATGTGCTGTCTCAGTGCAGTGTGTTCTGTTGAAGCTGTGGCTTGCAGAAGCTGTTGTTCTGAACTGCAGAGATAACTCTTGATTATATCTACGATAAAAATATTATAATATGTATATATATATATATATATATATATATATATATATATATATATATATATATATATATAATGCATGCTTCTATAATGTCCTGCCTTGCTGGATAAATGGAAGGACCTGCTAAAAAACACAAAATAGGTTTTCTGGACAAACCCATATACTTGATATATTTAAGATTACTAGACTTGTAATTGTGTTTCACCTTCCAAATGTTTTCACTTTAGATCACAACCCCTGATGACATTCCTAGTGGTTACCCACAAAACCTCAGTGTGGTGGGATTGAGCTCCACCTCGACCACTCTATCATGGGCCCCCCCACCACTGGTGCAGAGAAACGGCAAAATTGTGCGCTATGATATTGTGTACCGGGACATCAACAGTGTAAGGAATCAAACCAACATTACAACAGAGACTCGCATTAGCATCGGCGGCCTGAAACCCGACACTACGTACGATATCAGAGTGAGAGCCTATACCAAGAAAGGACCAGGACCTTTCAGCCCCAGCATTCAGAGCAGGACCATGGCCACATCTGTGCCTGGTGAGACACACACAAACAAACACACACACAGTTATTAATACCGAGCAGAACAGATGGTGGTAGCTGAAACACTGTGACAGGACAGGCACGGCATGTGCTTACAGACACCCACACACATACACATAGATACACACACACACCTGTATACAGCCTAAAGTACAGACAGCTATGAACAGTCTACTACTGAGTCTTTTATTCATTATGTCATGGCCATTGTGATTGGCTGGCAAATTTTGATTAATTACATAAATGTGCACAGAAACACATAATTTATGTGCCACAGTGCATAGAAAAAGTGCAAAAAAACCTCTTAGAATATAGCCATCATATCATATAAACACAATCATATAATGACATGTTATTGATATGTCAGGACTAGAAAGCTGGCAGAAATACAAATCACTCATATTTAATATCAAGTGTACGAGTGTTAAAAGATGCTGAAGTAGCCATGAAATAAAGAAGATAAGGCATGCTGAAGCTCTGTGGGGTTTTTCACCTCTGGCTTATCCCACTCTTCTGATATCAGGACACTTCACTTATATGTGGAATAAGATACTCAAGTACTGTTGTCTTGGGATGTAGGTATGTGTGTGTGTGTGTGTGTGTGTGTGTGTGTGTGTGTGTGTGTTTGGCATAAATTTAACAAATATGACTGTAACCTCATACCACCAGTGTGCATCTCATGGTGGAAGAGGACTGAAGTGTTGCCTGCTGTTAATAATAATAATAATAATAATAATAATAATAATAATAATAATAATAATAATAATAACAACATACTTTTCAAGTTCATTTCTAAGTACGTTACAGAGAGTGAAAGAATGAAAGCACAATAAGAGGAAAGTAAAACGAGTAGAATAAAACCCTGAGGTAACAGTCCACTAATTGAAAAACAATAACAACTAAATTGAATATAACAGAAGATCACCAGACCACAAGCTCCAGGGACAAGAGTCATCCATTTATTTCATGGAGTTCTTCGCTTTGTGTTAAGTCTCAGTTTGAATATGTTTTATGCTGCAGGCAGTGACTTTCCCCTTGGACAGGGTGACTGCAAATCTTTAGCCTTTAATAAACCAGCCTTATCAAGAGGTTTTCCAGTGTCATGGTTATAAAAACAGATAATCGTAATAACACTGAAGTAAGACCAACAGACTAGGGACCTCATTACACCAAACACTAAAAACTAAGCTCCAGAAAGTAGCAAGAAATTGCACAGAGACCTACAGATGATGATGTCAGATTTTATGCTTGGCTGAAAAAAACAGCTTTAATGTTGCTGTATGTCTAAATAATTTGCCTGAATGTTGTAGAACAATGAGTTAGATAATGTATGGTGCCCTTTTAAAATAAAATAAGGCATGGAGACAGTTTAGAGTGTGTGTGTGTGTGTGTGTGTGTGTGTGTGTGTGTGTGTGTGTGTGTGTGTGTGTGTGTGTGTGTGTGTGTGTGTGTGTGTGTGTGTAAAAGAAAGTTCTGGCATATACTCAGTACATGAATATTGTTCTATTTAACAGAATTTGCCAAAAACTTTGGGGTGAAAGCAGCAACAAAGACCTCAGTACTACTTACATGGGAGGTGCCCGAAACCTACAAGCCTCAAGTGCCTTTTAAGGTGACTGACACACACACATATACACATCAAACAGACAGAGCTGCATCAATAATATACATATAGGCAAAAACATTTGATAAATGGCTTTATTAACCAGAGCAGAGGAAATCATTAGCATTGCAAAGCTCACACAGCAACAGCACCACATTCAGTTTGAGCTCTACAGACACACTCAGGTCAGGTAACGAAACGAAAATGAAGGAAATGAAGGAAATGAAACATACACACACACACACACACACACATACTTAAAAGTGTGATAACCTGTAACATCCCCACGGTGCTACTATGTTTTATCTGTAGAGTGTGTGTGTGTGTGTGTGTGTGTGTGTGTGTGTGTGTGTGTGTGTGTGTAAGCAGAAAAGAAGAAAGATGCAGAGGTGCAGATTGTATACTCAAGGTCAGAATGAGAGAGAGAGAGAGAGAGAGAGAGAGAGAGAGAGAGAGAGAGAGAGGATACCTAACATACACATGTCGCGCTCAGTTCATGTGTTAATGTGAGCGCCCTCTTCTGCTTGATCCTGTGTAACAGGAGGGTGATGACTAAAACAAGAGAACATCAGAGGCAGACAGAGGTGTGCAAAAAAATAAAAGAGAAAAAGGAATAATTACATTGAAGGCAATTGAAAGAGAAAGGCAAATAGAGGCAATGAAGAAGAAAGAAAGAAACTGGCAGATAGAAAGACAAAGGGAAGACTTAGTAAACCTAATTCAATTCTTTAATTTTTTATTATTCACCCATAATACCCCCAATTATTCACCCTCTCTCTGAATTTAAATGTCTAGCATTGGACCACAGCATTTATTATCAGTATCACACATTTAGCTATGCTTGTGTAAGTTAATTACAAAACAAATATGTACAAATGGATTAATTATCGCAGAAAAGCCAAATACACCACTTTCCCACCCCATCAGTGTGGCCTCAGTCCAGATTCATTTTATCCTCTGCAGGACCTGCGCCCAAGACACCTTCCAGCAGTAGTAACATTTAAAGCACAAATGTTCAACCCCACTGCCCTTGTTGTAGTCACATCATTGGCTGTTTTGTCATATCACCCTCAGTGTTGTGGTGAGCTTGTGTATCTCTGTGTTAACATGAGCGCCCTCCCCTGGCAGATCCTGTATAACCAGCAGAGCGTGGAGGTGCAGGGTGATCTGCGAAGGAAACTGATCACTCGTCTTCAGCCCGACACCGAGTACTCGTTTGTGCTGATGAACAGAGGCAGCAGTGCCGGAGGACTGCAGCAGCAAGTGTCCATCCGTACAGCCCCGGACTTGCTGGACAAAAAACCCAGCCGTTCGGCCCACGAGTCTGCTGTGGGTGGACGAGTCACTCTAACATTGCCCACGGTGACCGCCGGCGCCGCTGCACGTATCAGGTCTGTGCCACACAACCATTCAAAAACACACACATACAGAAAAGGTGGGCATACAGTGTGCAGAGAGTGACAAATGTTTTATAGAATTTATACAGTGTTTAATTTTCAAATGGTTTAAACCAGTGTATTATGTCTACCACACCCTGAGCTCAGACACCTTCAGTCTAGGGCAGTGCAGAGATTTAAAATGATGTAGTGGTCTGCACACTGAGACACGGCAGCAGAATCCAAAATAACCTGACTCACAAACAAATGCTTAACTTACAGCACTGGTGCACAATTCCACTGAATCACATTGAAATGAATGTCTTCACAGAGGGATCTATTACAGATGATATTATGTCCATGACAATCAGCAGTGTTTGTGTTTCTCCCTCTCTCCGGTGGGCCAATACTCTTCTTAGTCTTGGGCAGATACACATTTTATACACAGATGTTCTCTCATGCACTGGGAAACATTTTTGTTGTCTGATGCTACCCGCTGCATTTAGCTGCACGTTTAAACACTTCCTGCCGTCACAAGACTATAGATAGGTAAAAGTGAAAGTTTCTTTTAAACCTCTTCAGTGGGAACTCATTAGAAGGTAAAAGAAAATTAAGCCTATTATAAGAGCAGTATTGTGAGCAGGCTGTTGTAATGACAGCCATGGGTATAAAGCTTAATTTTATATTCACATAGGGCATTGGGAGATTCAAAATGGGCCTGTTAATAGAGCTGTGTAAATGGAGCAGATTTACATATGTATTTCAGTAGAACTGATTTAACTTCATGCTCATGTGCATGCGATAATAAACACCAGTGAACTATAAATTATCAAGCTCGTTCATAGCATAGCTAATTTACGTTAAGTGATAAAAGGCAAAGCTTAGAGAGCTGTAAAGGACCTGATGACAAAACAGTGGGCTATAACCTCCAGTAATCCGGTCATTTTTTGTCCCAAAAAAACTCCTTCCTAATATGTTCCTTTGCTTCTTTCGAGTCATTATTATGAAAACGTTTGCAATTTGCGATTCATTAATTTGGTTAGAGGCTCACATTTGTGAGCCACATTACATGTAAATAATACAAACACAAGAGCTCTCCAAAACTGTTTATGTTTTAGAATAAGAAGAAGCCTTTATTTTCTCACATATAAACGTTACAGCACATTGATTTTTTCCTTCGCATATGTTAACATTGGAGGTTGGGGTCAGAGTGCAGGGTCAGCCATGATACAGCACCCCTGGAGCAATGAGGGTTAATGGCCTTGCTCAAGGGCCCAACAGTAGCAGCCTAGCAGTGATGAGGCTTGATCCCTGATCCTCCAATCAACAACCCAGAGTCTTAACCATCTGAGCGACCACTACCCCTATTATTTGTGCATTTTCATTAATATCACATTTCATATTTAAATGCACCAGTGAATGGTTTACAAATGAGTTTGTTCATATCCAGCTTCAATAAGGGCAAATAAAGAAGCTTTCATTGTCATTTCAATCATAAATAGCCGATGCAATACAAAGTGAAATGAAACAGCGTTTCTCCAGGACCCTGGTGCAAAAGTAAGTTGTCCAAGCCACGTACAGTAAAGTGCATCTTTACGTGTACAAACAAGTACAAACAATACAAAACACTAAAGGGCAAATACACAAAATAGCACCAAACAGTGTGCATACAGTATATTATACAGTACAATGTGCACAAATATAGGATTCTAAACAGAGAGGGTTTTAGTAAACATACAGTATACTGTATACACATGTGTAATAGCAGCAATTGGCTGAGGCAATGTAACGAAGATCTTGTAATATTCTCTGTATTCACAACAATGAGACAGGCAAAAAAATAATACAAACACAGATCTGACAGGAACAAAAAAAATCAAGAAAAAAAAATAAACATGATGCCTGGGTTTTGTCAACATTTGTCATTAGCGTGTCGAAGGCAACAGACTGGAATGACACAAACAGCCAGGTTGTATGATGAAGAACTCTAAAACTGACTCTTTAATTCATAGCAATCTGTATGCAAATAGTAGAGGTGTAGATGTCACACCAGCTTAAGTTATTTAACTCTCTCAGACATTTAATATAGGTAAGATATAAGATATAAGAAAGCGTGTGATTTCTCTGGAGTCAAATATTGCTTTAGTATGTATTACTGTCCACTACTGGGTCATACTCAAAGCCTCCATCGCTTCCTTTACTCCTGTTTTTTCCATGCTCATTCCAAGTTCTTAAACAAGTTGCTTTCTTCTACTTTCACAGCATGTGCTCAGAGCTTTTTGTCCAGGGAAGTGCAGGGATTTGAGATAATGCAGTGGTTCTGGACACTGTGAGATGGCAACAGAATCTAAAATACCCTCGCTTGTTTGTGGCTCAGAAATCCGGAGCCCTATAACCTCTGGGATTCAAAAAACATGAACAGAATCACAGAATTATGTTTTTTGTTGTTTTGTTTTTTTTTAAGATAGAAGTATGGAAATGAACAAGATTTGATTTTAATGTCAACATTCATAGCATAAAAATATTCCAATGATTTTTGCAGCACCATAGCACAGCTCATCCTGTTCAGCATCGAATAAAAGCAAAAACGGTGGTAACCACCCAACACATTTCAGAGCCTTGTATAAACCATTGTATAATTTACAACTTATAGTGCAATACTAATATAACGTGAGATTTAAAATGTGTTTAATAGCCTGACTATTGATCAGTCAGAAGTAGCCTGATGCTGTTTACTGCAGGAGGTTTAAAGGACAATAGTCTTGTGCTACTAATGCAAAAACTAAAGTAAATAAGCTAAGGTTTTTGTTTTTGTTTATGTAATTGTAAATGGTTAAGTATCTTATTAACTCCAACTCAAAAAGTCAGAAAGGTTGCAAAACGAATGCAGAGTGCAGAAAATAACCAGACCCAATCTCTTATAAATGCAAAATCAATAAATCTAGTTTGGTAGCTCAGGCTGTAAAATGGCATGTAATTTTTATCCAGGTGTAGCTGCTGCAGGCAGCTGAATCACACACACACACACACACACACACACACACACACACACACACACACACACACACACACACACACACACACACACACACACACACACACATACAGGGAGAGAGATACAGAGAGAGAGTTAGAGTTGCTCTTAGTCTTTTTGCCGGTTTTTGAGTAATAGAGCCCATTTGATTTTTTATAAAATATTACTAATCTCATAAAAGGATATAAATTATCCAGATTCTCTGTGTATCTACACTTACCTGAATGAATCATCGTTCAGTGGGACTGCCACTTTACAGCCTTATCCTAATGTGTGTGTCCTGCAGGTGGTACTTCATAGTGGTGTTGCCCATGAGTCAAGCTACATCAAGCCACTGGGAAAGTCCAGAAGATATCGACCTTGACGAGGTGTGTGAGCACACGGACGTGTGTGTACAGTATGTGTGTGTTTTTGTGTGTGTTTGTGTATTATTTTTGCATGTGTATGTATTTACCAACAGATAAATAGAGATTGTATATCTGTCTCTTGGACTCTCTGTCTCTCTCTCTCTGTTTCTGTCTTTCTGTAGCTTTAGCCAAAAGCAGAAACAGTTTTAGAACCCTGTAGTATTTTAGCACTTTGTTAAACATGACTTTTTACAAATTCCCTTTATTTCCTTTTCTGTAACCCTTCTTTAACTGTTCTGCTTCCTCCTTGCTCACTGTGTCACTCTAGAAATTTTCATTTTTATTTAATTTGTGTTATTAATACAAACAGTTTGAAGCCCATACACACTGTGGTTTTCTCCTGAGCTCACCTTTTCTCAGAGCTACACTATCTGGGGTTTTGAATATAAATGACTGTCTGGCTTGTGAAATAAATATGGCATGATTGTATGCAGGGCTTCAGGAGCACGACTTTACACACACACACACACACACTTTAATGAAGAAGCTTTTCATGCACAATAAGTTCATTACATATAGATCTTAAGAATATTTATGCACATTTTATTTATTAACTAGAGAGAGAGAAGGGCAGAGATGCAAAAGGAGAGAGCTTTCAATTTTTACAAATTTACTGCGTGGTTGCACGGACGTGTGTTTTTGTGTTGGATGTAACTGTGTGTCTCGGTTATTTTGTGTGGTTGTGTGTGACTGAAAATGAATTTTTGAGTCTGAAAGTGTGTTTTAAGTGTAGTAATATACAGCTTACTGCATGGTTTTTGTAACTTGACTAGGTGTTCAGCTTTTATTTGTACTTTAGGGACTGTATGTGTGTGTGTGTTAGTTGTTAGAAGCTGGTGGTGATACAACTGTGATGAAGAGGAAGAAGAGGCAGAGTGACGACTCCCTGAAGCCATACATCGCTGCGAGGCTGCACACACTGCCAGAGAGCTTCACACTGGGAGACGAGCGGCATTACAGTGGCTTCTACAACAGACCACTGCTCGCTCAGACTCAGTACCGAACCTTCATCATGGCTGCACTCCAGGAGCATGACTCTGTATGACACACACACACACACACACACACACACCCCACATGTATGTACATATCTGTGTCTTTACATTTCTGTCTATATTTATACAATTTGTCCAGTTTTACCTTCTCGTTAACACCAACGAGTTTATAATGAATAAACTCCTGGGGCGAATAACAGCAGAGCAGGGAGGAAATCAAAAAGCCATTCGGCTCAGAATAATTTCATCCAACCTTTAGAGACGAACGAGGAAAAAGAATGTTAATAAAACAGTTTGCTGTGAAACTGGATGGAACAATCAGGCTGGAAACCTTTTTTATTATTTGAAGAAACTAAAAGTGCTGTGGATAGGGGAAGAAAAATGGTAGAAGATGGTAGAAGACAAAGAAAAGGACAGATGGAGTATGTGAAGAAAATCAGTATAGTTACTATGTAATTAGTCTGTTAACATTATCACTGTGTTAGATTTTTGCTTCATATGTTTCTCATGTTTTGTCTCTGTCTTGCTCACACACACACACATACAGTACACACACAGTGGTGAAGCTGCATTGGTTTCTGTGGGACTTTAGTGAAAAGGCATGCATTAGTCACTCAGTGGGACGCATTTCCATCAGATAGAGCAGATGAAATCGATCAATGTGACTGCTCTCCTCGGAGAAAATCGCTCAGGGCTTTCAGCTGCCATCACTCAGAGCTTCTGTCTGGAGGTTGAGGTTAGTGAGAGTGTTAGGGAGATTTACTTTGAATGTTCATGGATTAGAGAAAATAATCTTTTTTGACATACAGACCCACTTTTTTGCAGGACTAGGACAAACTGTGATGTTAGCAATAAATGAGTCTACTGTCAAATGAAGATTAGCCCAGAAATAAAACAGAATTAGCACATGGATAGTCTGTCAGTAATCTGATTCTAGCTCTACATTAGTTTGTGTTTAGCACAACTTTATGCTGATTTGAGTCCGGTGTTAAACCATTAATAGAGCTGTCTAAATTCAACATTAATCTCATAGCGGTCTGATTTTAAACCAATATTTAGCTTGCTGTTAGATCAACGTCAGGTTGACATTAGACTGACATTAGACTGGCATTAGATTCACTTTTGGTTGACATTAGACTGACATTAGGCTGATGTAAGTATAACTGGTCTGAAATTGAGACTGACTTTAGACTAACTTTAGTCTCACATTAGATTTATTTATTGTTGACATTAGACTGATATTAAAGCCTCACTTTAGGCTGACATTAGACTGACATTAGGTTGATGTTAGTATAACACTGGTCTGAAATGGGACTGATCCAACCCAACCTTGGCAACCCATCCAAGGTGTATTTTTCATGTCCAGTGTTTCTGGTATAGGCTCAGGATTCAAACTGTCCCTAAGAATACAGCAGATACGTGGTAAAGTGATGGGTCTGACATTTACCCAACAGTGACATTAGCCCATCATTAGTCTGGCATTAGTCTAACACTGTTAAAGCATTATTTTGATATTAGTCGGACATTACTTCATCATTGGTCTGACATTAGTCCAGCATTAATCTGACATTATTCTGACATTAGACCAACATTAGTCTAACATTAGGATGATATTAGACCAGCATGATTCCTACTGTACATTAGACTGACATTAGACTGGCATTAGACTGACATTAGCCCAGCATTATTCTCACATTAAGCTGATATTGGTCTTACAGGAGAAGTGAATAACTGCAAATACAGCCAATACTAGGCTGCTATTTGCACATTAGTCTAGCAGTAGCTCAGTGTCTGCCTGACATCAGTCCAAAGATATTCTGATATTATTTTAAAGAATCATTATTTCAAAGCTAGGCCCAATGTTGTCAGCACAGCTGGAACAGAGTGCTATTTAAAGGCCTGCTGTCTAATGGGTTATCTTAGGGAGCACAAAGCCACCATGCATGTGGATGTTTAAAGGAAATTACACCCAGCAAATTGATCCACTTAATGTTATGTGACACATGGATCAACATGACTTGTAACAAACAAATTTATAAAGGTGAAAATGAAATGTGTCCTCCTGGGCAGGCTCAGACTCAATTTTTGACAGAATGGAGTGTGTGATGGTTTTGTAATGAATGCTGCAGCTGAGAGAAGAGCTGGTCTTCACTGTGCCATCCTGTGCACTGCATTTGAACGCAAACGTATAAATGACTGGATATAATTGTTATTATTTTAGATGAAAATTTAAAAGGGTAGAGAGAGGAGAGATGCTATCCAAAAAACAACAGCTAAGATCGTTTTCTTTTGCCTTTACCCACTCTCCACATTAGCTAGATAGTGGTACAGCTAGTATTTTACTAATGGTGCTATTAACAATTATCTATTCACATAGCAATTCAGGTTTTTGCATACTCTAAAAGAAACTCCAAATATAAACCTAATCAGACAGCTATATTTAAAACTATATTGTTTGGTGCTATTAGCTACAGTAGCTATTTAGTTTTAATTAACATTAACAATCAGCATACTAGCACAAGCTTGAGTGATCATTTCCATTTTAAACAGTGCATACACTTTAAAAAGTATATGTCAGCAAGCATGGTGTCCTTACTCATGGCTTTTGTGAAAATGGCTGATATTTACATTATTTTAAAAGTAGAAGAATGGACTACATCCCTATTAAAACAAAATATAGAAACATTGGTGTGTACTGTAGGTGTTTGTTAAAGCACACAACAATCTTCTGCAACGCTGCTCAGTTTGCGTCTCTGTGGAAAGCTCTTACCGGAGGAAGAACTCGCTCTCTTTCTCTGTCTTTATAAATCGCCCCAGTGCTGCAAGCCTGCAGGCTGCACTCTAATGATTCGCATGCCTCTGCAGAGATGGGATTTCTTTAAGTTATTTTTTTGGGGGGGTTCCTGCTGATGTTACCAGAGGGAATAGAGAAGGTGTCGCGCTGATGGGATTCATCCACAATGGGTCACTGATGCGTATCCTCCTGCGCTCAGCAGGGTGGAGGAGTCGACGCCGCCCTCGACACACTCTTTCCTGCTGTTTCTCTCCATCTTTCTCTGCTTCTAAGAGGCGTTTCTAAAGCGATTAGTGTAGAGAGAGTTTGCTGGTCGCTCTGCAGCTTTGAAGATTTGCTGGGTTTGACTTCCTCTGCAGAGTAACTTGCTGTAATAGAGCTCTTTCAGTACGTGTGTGTTCAGTCAGCAGCTCACAGCTATCTGCTATTAAGGGTAGCCAAACCATCAGTGGATGTGAAAAAAGCTTTTAGCGGTTTCAGAAAAGACAGTGCTTCTTCTCACCTTTGTAATTTTTTTTCTTTGGTCAAAAATGGCCAAGATATAAAGCTATAACTTTAAAGATAATAGTTTAGAAGGTTTTATACACGTACCCAGGGAGGTGTTGAAGGCCTCAGTGAGAATTGCTTTGTCCATTAGCATGTACTGAATCTGACAACTCTATTGTGTTCACATTTTGTGTAGTGAGCATTGTAATGGCAATTAAACTAATCTGATAAGGGTAAAAAAATCCTCAGCAATTGTTTCCCTTATGAAACCAGTATCTTATATAAGTCATAAGTCACACTCATTTATGCTCACTTGACCTTTGCTGAGTTTTTGAACTACATTTCAAAACACAGATCTGACAAAGATCTCTTACTAATAGGAAGCAATGCGGCGTTGAAAGATCTGGACGGTTCTGTTCTTTAAGCGAATCTTTAGTTTTAATTACACGCTTTAATATTGTGCCAGAAACAGGAATTTTATTTTTTATATTAGAATTGGAATAATTAAATGGACATATTCCCCTGTCACTGCCCTCTCACCCGACAACATAGGCTCTTAACCTTGACATTACAATCACATATGCGGTCACCTGAGATTTTTAATGACCATTATTTAGAATATAAACTATATGGACAAAGTTTGTGGACATCTGAACATCACACCCAGATCTGGGTCTTCCCCAAACTGCTGCCACAATATTGTACACGATTGTACAGTATGAGTTTCCCTTCACAGGAAAAGACCTGAACTTGCTCCAGCCTGATATTATCCTTGTGCAAAAAGGTTGGAGTGGAAGACGTTGAGTGGCCTTCACACAGCACTGACCTAAACCCCACTACACACCTTTAAGATAAACTGGAATGCTAACTAAACCCTAAGTCTCCTCACCAAGCAACAGTGCCTGACCTCACTAATGCTCTTGAGGCTAAATGAGCAAACCCTCACAGCCACACTACAAAATATAGTTTAAAGCTTTCCCAGAAGACTGGAGGTTATTATAACAGCAAAATGCACACGAATTATAGCCATATTGTGTAACTCTATACACATAAACTTGATTATTAAATTTATACTAACAATAATTGAAATTTTTGGAATATTTATTTATTTATATTTGTTTTATTAAGATTTGTTAGCTTTCCTGGAGCTCATCTTAAGCCCAGCTTACACCAAACCACAATAGCACACAGCACATGCATTTTATGCCTTTAAAATGGGGTCATTGGCAAAAAAAAAGTTTGAGAACCTCTGCTTTACATGTTTACAAGTATTAATGTGCTGGTAATTTAGAGAACTGGAAGCAGTGATATCATTGTGTCGTGGTGTTTCGTTGTGGGAAATTTAAAACTGAAATATCATGTTCACACACAGTCTTCTTAGTCTGTGTTAATTGCTGTTGACTTTTAATGCTACCTGATATTTACTTCAAAAGTGCATTGGCTGTTATTTCCTGCATTCAGCCAGTAAGAACACAATGTTCTTGATTTACTAGTAAAACACAATGAGATCTTGATGAAACTGTGTTTGATGATAAAAGTAAACCTGGTATTTTAACCTATTCATACAATTGTGAATAATGGTGGCCTTCCATAAAATGTCTGTGTGTGTGTGTGTGTGTGTGTGTGTGTGTGTGTGTGTGTGTGTGTGTGTGCTGTAGAAAACATTCGCTACAAGCCCATTCTCAGACCCCATCATGGTGCAGGTGCAAATGTCCCGACATGCAGAAGATCCCGAGATGCTTTGGGTGATGGGGCCGGTGCTGGCTGTCGTCCTCATCATCATTATTGTCATCGCCATCCTACTCTTCAAGAGGTGAGACACGCAGATCCCTTACACTTTCTATCTTTCTTTCTCCCACTTTCTTTATCCGTCAGCGTTACCACTTCTTCTCTCACACACTCACTCTCTATGTCTCTGTCTCTTATTTGTATCTCATTCAGGCTGTCTCGCTTTCATTGTATCTCTTTCTACCTGTCTGTCTTGCTCTCCCCGTCCCTCACTCTGTCTGCTGCACAGTCATAAATAGCTGGTGTTTGGTTGGCCAGCAGCCCAAGACAGGTGTGTTAAGTATTGTAAGTTGAGTCAGCTCCATACCGTTTTCACTGTAAAGTATAAATAGCCTGTGTCGTTTTCAAAAGCGCTGACTTACTCTAACACAGCAGAAGAGCTGAGTCACACACCCAGCAGCAGACAGGTCCATTAAAGTGGAGTTAAAAATATTGCATCCACGGGGAGATGGGAGAGTAATGGCACACATAATTAAACCCATTCTGTCCAGCTCAGCGAGTTCAGAATGATACCCACTCCAACAATGAAGGGCAAACAAGAAGAACCTACTGCAATAGGCATAACGAAGATACAATAGAAGAGGAGATTAGCAAATAAATGCAAATAAACAAATCTCATGAATAGAAGACAGAATGCATAAAGGATATCAGCATGATATTTTCACAATACACATATTAGCCATAATACTCTCTACGTCAGGCACAATACACTCTGTATTGGTTACTGGATATAGAAAAATCTTTTATTAATTATATATTTTATTTTATAAATTCTATTATATTATATATAAAAAATGATATATTGCTCACAAATCATAGTATATTAATCACAATACACTCTGTAATAGTCACATCTCAGATTAATCGCAATACACTCAATAATCGTCACATCTCATATTAATCGCAATACACGCTATATTAGCCACATCTCATATTAATCACAGTACATCATGTATTAGTTACAATTAGTACTTATGAAGTGACTTTTTTCAAAGGTCAGGAATTCAATGTTTTATGGTGCAGCATTTTTCATGTGACTCACACACTTCTACGGCTTTTTAATTTTAATGTTAATCAAATACTAATGATAAAATGATTGTAATGAAAGATCGTACTTAATGTCACCTCACTCCCGAAAAATACAATCCGATTATGTTTATAACTGGTGATTAATAATCATAGCGTACATTTGGAGGCATCATTTCTGTTTCTAAAGTTTCTTGCTTAGCATCTCACCAAAAATACAACCCTGTGCTTTATGTGCAGTTTTGGGTTTCTTAAGCAAGCAAGCAAATAACAACATTGGCAAGAGACTCTATAACATGACTATTGTAAAGTCATATGGATAATTATTAGTGACAAGTATTCATGTTGGTACATTTGTGTTATGTTGTTTAAAGAACATAATGTACCTTTGTAAGGCTTATCGTATGGTGAAGCACATTCTGTGAAGTTTAATACAGCAGAATGGTGCAGCTGAGTTCTCCAGTCTTTCCCTGTATGACTAAAATGTTACGCATGTAATCTCTAGTTGTTCAGTGGTCATTGTACTTACAGTATGTTGCTGGCTCTAGGTTAATAACAGTATTCAAGACTAATGTATTGGAGTACTGTTGTGTTTATGTGTTCTGGGACATTTTCCCCTTCCCCGTTCACCTTCAGGATTATACGATGTATTTTATTTTAAAGATAATACACTATATTAGTCAGAATACAGTTTCGATTTGTCACAACACACTATACTGTACTTGTCCCAGAGGAAGGCTGTACTGTTTGCATATGGGTAATTATGTATATCTGTCTGTTCTGATCTTCTGATTTATCTGTCTTTCTTCTGCTGTTTCCTACATGACTACAGCAAACAGGAGAGGTAAGTCTCTCTCTCTCTCTCTCTCTCTCTCTTTGTCTGTCTCTCTTTCATGATTCCTTTCTTTCTGTACACCAATCTGCACATAATTACTTCATTCCTCCCATCTCTCACTGCTCCAATCTCAATCTTATCTTATCCACTCATCATCTCTAACATTTCACCATTCTCACATGCATCCATTCTCTCATACTCTCCTTCCTTCTTTGTTTCTACTTATCCACTGCATCAGTACTCTTTCCTCTCACTCTTCCGCCTTGCTATGTCATGAAACTGTGTAATTCTCTAGCTCTGTGCATTTGTTTTTGTTATGGCATAAAATATATGTGAGTGTGTAGTGTTGTGCTCTGATTAGTCCCCTTGCTGTTGCTTGTGTGTGTACGTGTGCATATGTGTGTGTAGGAAGCGAGCATCTCCCTCAGTGAAGGATGAACACACAGCCGGAGTGAAGGACCATCTGCTGGCCCACTCGTCTGATCCCGTAGAGATGAGGAGACTAAACTACCAAACACAGGGTACTGCAATATGCACACACACACACTAAAACACACACACACACACACACACACACACACATACACACTGATGTGGACAAACATACACAAACAGATGCGTTGTTACATACATGAATACACACACACATACTGTGTAAATATATGTAGATGACACCACTCCAGCTAAAGTACAAACTCTATATAAACTTAACTTTAAAAGTAAAAGAAATGATCTAATCTAACAAGCTCATGTATCGAGCTACTGTATGCAGAGGAAAAAAGCCAAATAACTTAATCAATGACACTTCAAATGTCACTAGATATAGAGGAAATATACAGGAATTAGATCACTTTATAGGAACACTTCCAAATGAAATACAGTATCTCACTAAACTGTTGGAGGAAATGATACAGTATCTGCATGGTTTGGGAGTGTATTTTTAATAGGAGCTTAAACAAGTGTTTGTTTTACAATACAGAGAGGAAGCATCATTATGTGGGAAAATTGGTAGATTAAAGTCTATTCTAATATGGGGTCCAAAAATCTGACACCACACTGAAAATCTGGGATTTTAGGGGGAAACATATAGGATTTTAGAATTTTTAAGAACTCATAACAAAGAAAGTAAATGTTCAATATCTTATAAATTTAATATTCACGATTCTGAACTATTTCTAGCTCACAGTTTAAATGTAAGCAGTTTTGTGATATTGACCATGCAAACTGCTCTGCACCGAGATCAGATTTTCCTGGTACCGAATCTACACTGTTGAAGCATGTGTTCAGATGACATGCAGATACTTGTGGAGTCCATGCCAGAGTGCACGTTGTCATTAAAGCAAAAAGGGGACATAGCAACTCTCTATAACTCCTGATGTAAGTGTTTCAAGGATTCAACTTTTCACTTAAGATGTTGTCATTAATATCATGTGTAATGAAAACTGTGGCATTAAATTAATAAATAATGCAAAATTGTGACAGATGTTTGGACCCCACTGTGCCTAGACAAATGGGTCAAACCAAGGATATTGGTGCAGGACAACATGAGAACAAAATCTGAAAACATAACATAGTTTGGTCTGATCTTGATCCAAAAGTATAAATTTCATCTTTAGTTGGATCACCGAAAGCTGAGTTTGTCGTCCTTAACTTTCCCCTCTTTTCATTCCTCTGCCCTTTTTCTAAATCTAAGCAGTGTATGGGGTTCTTCATGGCTGTTACATTTCCTTCCCCCATCTTTTTTCCACAGGTTCCAGTGACCCAAGTTGTCCAGACACTCCAAGTTAGTGTCCATCCGTTCTTCCTGTCTCGCCTACACTTTTGTCTCATGCTGTGTTTCAGTAGCATTTTTAACATATGCTCATTACCTTCTCCGTTCACATCTCTTTTCTTAAATCCCTGAGGCCACTTCCATTATTTTAGTAGCGTGATGTTTGTAACATGATGGATCGAGTCATCTCTAGTTTAGCAGCAGTTACTGCTGTGATTTGATGAAAATAAAGAAATAAAATAAAATAAAATAAATAAATACACAAATAATAACTAGATCTTTGGATTCTGGAATTGTTTTTATGGCAAAAAATAAAAAAGGATGAAACAAATACTTACCTTACCTAGCTAGCTAATCAGCACATTAGCTAGAAAATCTACTAGCAGGTAAGCAAGCTGATATTATTATGCACACCTTCAAGGGAAACACTGTACAGAATAGTTTCCCCTACATCTTACACTGATACTATATTCTGCATTCTAGTCAGAAACTAGTTAGTAAACACTGGAATGATACTGTATAGTGTTTACAGAAAACAACTAAAATCTAAAATTCTACTTTGCTAACTAATTAGCAAACCCTTCTCAAGCACAATAACTGGTTAATGAGCTGCTTAGCGTGTTGAAGTTTTGAAGGAACAGACTACTCAATTTGACAAGCAAATTGCTACAACAGTTTCATGCTACTTCACTTTGCTAGCCAATTTGTAAACCATGCATTAGTACTAGAACTTAGTACTTGTAGGTTTGAGGCACTTTGTCTGACACAGATGGTACACATTTAAAAGGGTGTAGGGGTATGGTTGAGGGTATGTTGAAAACAGTACTGGAACACATAGTTACACTCTGTCCTGATTTTTCAGCCATTTTCTTTCCCTGGCTGATACTTTGAACTTTGTGTGTCACGCCCCCTACTGGCTGAAGCTTATGTCATCTCTCATATCATTTGCACAGTACATAACGCTTGGTTGGATGGGAAGCAGTTGGATATGGGCTGTATTTTAAAACCACTTCATATCTATATTTCTTATATCACATCTACCTATCTATCTATCTATCTATCTATCTATCTATCTATCTATCTATCTATCTACAGTATCTATCTATCTATCTATCTATCTATCTATCTATCTATCTATCTATCTATCTATCTATCTATCTACCTGTCTGTCTGTCTCTGTCTATCTATCTGTTTTTTCAAGCATCACACTCTCATTGCCTTCATCTCTTTGATGAAGTGTGCTTTAGGTTTCAGAGTTTTGTGTGTGTGTGCGTGTGTGTGTGTGTGTGTGTGCAGCACACAGCTTTGCAAACGACCATGCAGCAATGCAGGAGATTACAGATTGCTGATTTGACTGAACTCTCATAATGCCATGTTTTGTCATGTCCTGTAGGGATGAGAGAGCACCCACCCATCTCCGTCTGTGACCTGGCCGAACATATTGAGCGGCTCAAAGCCAATGACAGCCTCCGCTTCTCTCAGGAATACGAGGTATGGGCATAAATTTGTCTGTGAATTGTTAAAACACTTACCCTGTAGACACATGTTTATTTAATTATATGAACGTTTGATTCTAATGAGATTTATCCTAAAGAGGTTGAAACACCCAACCTGGTAAAGATTTTTCTATTCCAGTGTGGAACCACTGAGGACACATTAATACTTCAAATGGTCACCTAAAGTGGTGCTTTTGTGTGAGAATTCATCAAAATATTGGTAGTAGAAGGGTTCATTTGTATTATAGGCTCTGTCTCTGTAGTCTGTCAGTGAACACAGAGCTCCAAAAGGAATAAGACTCATACTCACATGGTGAAAATATATATAGGCTCTGTGAGCCAGTCATGGCATTTTCATTGTGTTCTAAATTTGAGATGCTTTCTCCTTGCTCTCATAGATTCATTTTCAGTAACTGATTTATCCTGGTCAGGCATACAGTGTATTCAAAGCTTAATCCTTGGAACACTGGACTCTGAAAGGGACACCTATTTTGCACACACACACACACACACACACACACACACACACACACACACACACACACACACACACACACACACACACAGCTAGATGCCAGTACAATTATTGGTGGTATGAAACAGTTTCAGGTGTTAAATATAATGTATTATTGAAACACACAGAATATAGATTTGTATGGTGTAATATTGGTACGGTCAGAAAAAGTATAAAAAAATAAAATATATAAAATAAAAGTAATACTGCTACGTCATGAAATTCGGTGTGAAAGCTTTAACGCCCACTCGCAGTCATATTCTGCTTCTTGTCTTCTTCATTTTGCCTTTTTTAGAAGTACATTTTCTTTATTAATCACAGATTTCAAGCTTTTAATTTAAACTTCTTTTCCAAAATCTTCTTTTGGCTAAGCTTCCTCATACTGTAGCTTCTCCTCTCCTAAAGGAATGCAATATATTCGTCTTCAAGCTGAGGGATTGAGGGATATAAAATTGTGTTTATATGACCATTTCTCTGACAGTGATGTATTCTGAACAACAATATAGGACTACTGAGGTGACTGTTTTGATATACTGAAGAAATATAAAAAGTAAAGAATAGAAAGAGCTGTCAATAAAATTTCTTTTATAAAGCCTATTTTCTTTACCTCACATAAACCTAAAGCAGCAGCCTTATTGGTCACATATACATTACAGCATAGTGAAATCCTTTATTTTGCTAACTAAAATTAGCTGGCTGCATTGAGTTAGCTAACTTTTAATAAGCGTTAATCCAACAACCTTTCAAAAGTTAATCAGTTGATGATTGACATTAAATCCTTATCAAAGTGAGTATTCCACAGAATTAGAGCAGCAGCAGCCTCTCCCAGAATCCCGGGGTATATTGCGAAATTGGGACTTTTTTCAATTAAATAATGAAAATTATCAATCAAATCTAGAGATCAAGAAGCTTTTATTGTCATTTCAAACATATATAGCTGTGGCAGTACACAGTGAAATGAGACAATATTTCTCCAGGACCATGGTGCTACATACAGTAAAACAACACAGAGCTAAGGACTTAAGTAAGATAGTCCTAGCCACATAAAGTACATCTGTGCCACTTGGTGCAAACAGTGCAAGACAAAAGACAAAGAGACAGTGCAGGACAAAAGACAAATAAACAATACAAGACATTACACAAAAGACAATACACAAAAGCAGCGGCCATAAGTGTACTGTACATACTGTATGTTCTACTGTATATTGCATGTGCAGGAATCCTGGAATAAACACTTAATATAATAACAGCAGTTATATGAGGTATTGTAATGTATTGTGCAAAACAGCAAATGACTGAAGAGTGAAAGACAGCATGTGCAAAGAGCAAAAACAGTGTACAAAATAACATGTAAACAGTTTGACATGGTGGTGCTGTGTACATGGATGTATACTGGAAGAGTGTGAAATTGTTGTAGGTCAGTGTAGTCCATACAGTGGATTGTGTGTGTGTTGTGCTAAGTACAGTTCAGTTCAGTTATTGAGGAGACTGATTTCTTGTGTAAAGAGACTCCAATGATCTTCTCAGCTGTCCTCACTATCCGCTGCAGGGTCTTGCGATCCGAAATGGTGCAGTTCCCAAACCAAAGAGTGATGCAGCTGCTCGGGATGCTCTCAATGGTCCCTCTGTAAAACGTAGTCAGGATCGGGAGAGTGAGATGGGCTTTCCTCAGGCTTTGTAAAAAGTAGGAGTGCTGCTGGGCTTTCTTGGTGACTGAGCTGGTGTTGATTGAACAGGTGAAATTCTATACTAGATGAACACCAAGAAATTTGGTGTTCATTACGATCTCTACAAAGGATCCGTCGATGTTCAGTGGAGAGTGGTCGCTCTATGCTTTCCTGAAGTCAACATTCATCTCTTTAGTTTTATCAACATTCAGAGACAGGTTGTTGGCTCTACACCAGGCAGTAAGCTGTTGCACCTCCTCTCTGTATACTGACTCGTCGTTCTTGTTGATGAGACACACCACGGTTGCGTCATTGGTGAACTTGATGATATTGTTCGATCTGTGCATTTCTCATGTCATGAGAAATGAGTCAGCAGGGTGAACAGCAGTGGGCTGAGCACGCAGCCCTGAGGGGCTCCAGTGCTCAGTGTGGTGGTGCTCGAGATACTGTTCCTGATCTGGACTGACTGAGGTCTCTCAGTCAGAAAGTCCAGGATCCAGTTGCAGAGGGCAGTGTTGAAAATGATTTAAGCTAACAAAGTACATTTATTTGGGAAAATAAAGAAGATTTATGGAGGCTATATCTTCCTATAACCAGCCTAGCATGCTCCTAAAGTGGTATAAAAAATGAGTTTGTACAGTGGCTCCAGAAAGTTTGCTTCAGAAAAACCCAGAGTGTGCATTTATTCAACAGGGAGAAGCTATTTCAGGCACTGCAATATCAGAGGACAAGACAAGTTATCTTGCTGTCACAAGATAACTGTGCAACAAGACACAATTTCCTCTCATCATGGAGGTTTGGAGGTTTCTTGGTATATAAAAGCTTGAAATTATGGCTCACAACTGTGACTCCATCTGTAGCTCAGCAGGTTAAGATGGGCATACTCTTACTCATCACAGTTCAACAAAATCGGAGAAATTACACATATATACGTGTGTGTGTGTGTGTGTGTGTGTGTGTGTGTGTGTGTGTGTGTGTGTGTGTGTGTGTGGAGTTTCTTTTTATTCTTTTTATTCTTTTCTGAGTGTCAAAATAAACTACACAAGGGGAGCCTTCTAATAAGCACCTTCACATCTGAGCTCAGATCCCTGATGAAACAATTTGAATAAATAATTCATTGCAAAACAGGGTTGATACAAATATGAAGGAAACTTTCTGTTGGTATATAAAATAAGGATGCCAGTTGGATGTAATAAACGTTTCCTGAGCCAGAGTTTCTTCATTCCTGCCATCAGTGAGTGTAGAAAAAGAGCTGGTGGGAATTATGATCCACACAGTGTATTTAACTGTTTTTAAAAGAGCAATAGAAAGTGGGTGATATTTAAAAGCAGTATTATTATCCAAGCCAAAAGCTTAATCATAAGTGTTATGTAATCAGAGCTAGCAAACAGTTACGTGCTATTTTTCTTCATTGTGGCTACATTTTTTAAGTAAGTAATGCCAAATTTTGATCTGGGTGTGAGTTCACTGTTTGTTCCAAACAGTATGTAAATCTAGGAAGCAGTCTGAAATAAACATGAGCAAGTCATTAGTATTACTGTATCAATTCATGAAAGATTAATTTCTACTTTTCAAATGCATAACATTTTATACACGTCAAAGCGCATTTCTTTAAGACTTTTATTCAGTTCTTGTCCAGTGTTAATCACTGCCATGTAGGACTAACTGACTGTCTAGATCAAATTTGCATCCAATAAATCGGGTGCAGAGAATGAATTTAGCTTATGTATTTTAAATTAATTAAGCTTTATTGAACTCTTAACTGAATTGAAAGATTCAAAAAATTAGTCCCTGTTATTCCATTAAGAGAGCAAAATAGTGCAATAAACTCCGGGGCATAAACTCAGATGCTGAACAATTTTAATAAAAAAAATGGATTGCAGCTCTATTTTCAACTGTTTTCTTGTTGATACTGGTCCATGGAGGACTATGGATTTGCTATAACTGTATATCCTGGGAAATTAAAGGAGAGGACCTTCTCAGTATGTCTGTTAAACACCTGCTAAGTTATTGTTCATGTCTTGTGGTCCAGTGTAGCATGATGAGTTCGTGGTTATGTATTTCTTATTGGCTAGAATCACTCTGGTGAGAGCATTGTGGTGCCTGGTCCATATATGTGCAGAGGAAGACTCAGGTGGCAGGTGGAATTCCAGCAGAGCTCCAGAATCAATTTTACTTCTGAGCAGCTTTTCAGTGCACTGTCAAAAAATTGTCAAAAAGAAAAAACAACTCAAAAGTAGCCTTCACTTGCTCAGGGCTTTCGCGTCATTCATGGTTAAGATCATAGTATATGCCTAGGTGTGTGCACGTGTGTGTGTGTGTGTGTGTGTGTGTGTGTGTGTCTGTGTGTGTCTGCCCCCACTACTGCAAGCACTTCTGTGCATGTTCTCTAGGTCATGTGCGGTTATAACTGCAATATGACGCCTCCTTTACATGTTATTAGATTGTTTTCACTCGAATCAGTATGCTGCCTCCTGGTGGACCCAAATGGCAAATCACTTTTCTATTAATATTCTTTCCTTGCACACTTGCTAGTAGAGGTTTAGTGGTGTTTTAGAGACTGATTCCCCATAAATATGTTCGCTTTTGACAGTTGTAATTGGTGACGAAATCTAAGAAGGGTGTGGGGAAGCATATCTCAGCACTTTCTACTGAATCTCTTAGGTAGAAAATGTGTAAATAATACATTAAGTCAACAGAGTACAGTAATATACAGAAAATAGTCATTTTTATTATTAGCTGAATATAAACTTAAGCTTAGAATGAGTCAGAGATTTGAAACCTTCAGTCACACACTCACCAAGCTTAAAAGCAACAGAATAGCCAACAGAAAAATAAATGTGTGTGTGTGGTGTGTGTGTGGTGTGTGTGTTGTTGGGGGGGTCATCTAGTTATTTAAACTTCATCAAAGGAATGTAAGAGAAATGAGGACAGGGTATATGTAAAATTGAAAAAGAAGTCTAGAAGGATTGGAAATATGGAAACATTGAAGTGTGGGTGAACAGAGAGGGATGGAACATTCTGGAATAAGTATATTCATAGTCATGTGGATAAAAGGGTTTGGGGAATGGTAAGAGCATCAGGTGGAAATGATAGGTAATGAGATAAAAGGAAGAGATGGAATCTGAAGAGATGAATATTTGGAAAGAAATGGGATGAATAGAAGAATGGAGGAATTGGAAATTGTGAGAGATAAAGGAAGGATAAGGGAATGCTTAGAGATAAAGAGATCAACGACGGACTGGAATAGAGTGGGGGGATGGAGGAATGTGGAGGTTTAAGAGCTGGAATAATGGTGAGATGAGGAATAGCAGATGAAGAGATTGAGGAATGGGGGATGGACAGTGAAGTGAGCAGAAGGCATGAATGTATAGGAAATGGGAATGAACAGTTGAATTGATGGGGAATAGGTGTAGAATGAAAGGAATAAATAAAACAGATTGGGATGCTGGAGGGATACAAAAGATGAAGAGATGAGAAGAAATTAAGGAAGGGCAATGGGGAGAATGAAGAGAGGATATGTTGGTATGTTGGTCAGTAGGAGCAGATTAATGGATAAGAAATAGGGACAGGTTGAAGAAGAAAAGGATATGGGGATGTGGGAGTGAAGGAATTAAAAGATTTAAGTATATGAGGGCCACTAGAGGGCTAAAAACACGAGGGAACAGGTTAATAATAGGTTAATAAATTTGGAAATGGAGGGACTGAAAGATAAGGAATGGAGAAAATTCACACACACTCCTCACAAAATTCAGGAAGATGATTAGTTGAATCAGGTGTATTTGAGAAGACGAAAAAAACTCAAATGTGCAAAATCCAATAGAGAACTAGGAAATTTGAGGAAAATGAATTGAAAGGAGAAAATGGAGGGATGAAAGGATGAGGGGTAGAGGAGTACTAGGAAGGGAGAAAGACAAATCCATTAGCAATAATGGGTGTGATTTGTCAATGTGAAATGCAGGAAGCTGTATCTAACGGGCTGTTAAATAAGATATGCGACTCCTCCTCTCTCAAACACTGGCATTATATCAGACAAGACATCCACCCAGGGCAGCACAGAGAGGGAGCTCGAGAGAGCTAAATGTAGAGGTGGCCTAGGGGAGATGAGCATAAAGCAAAAACACCCAATGTTTACAGAGAGGTTGTTGATGGGATGATGGGTTTATGGTGTTAGATGTGAACTGGAAAGCATTAAAAGGACATTGTGTATCAGTTGATATACAGTATTAGTAAAGTCTTTAGCAAAGTCAAAAACACAATGGACTATAACATGGAGGTGATGCATCTGTTGAAGTCTAAAAACCTCTTAGATCCACAAATTAAGATTTTTGGGGGTTTTTTTTCCCCCCTTTTTTTGTAATGAAGTGTTGTTTTGTAGGATCGAATCAACATCCCGAAAACCAGAGCTGAGCTTTAATCACTTCTCTAATTACTCTTTTTGAACGAATACGAACAAAAGTAATCTGAATTTAGCCGCCTTTAATATTGTTTCTGTTTTATGCGTGAGTAATCAGTCATGTTTCCTCCAAAACTCATAACTTAGGGTTTAATTAAGCTTTATTGTCTTTATACATATTCTACAGGTCTACTGGTGCAATAAAATGTTGTTTTTTTTGACTCAGGTAAAAAATAAATGATTACACAAATGGATAGTGGAGGAATAAATCATTATTATTACTACAGTACAGTTCAGTAGTATACTAATAGCAGCTTTATGGCAATATCTATTGTTTACAAGTGCCCAACAAATAAAGCTGAATTGAATTGAACACGTGGAATTCCTATAGTAATGAAATATCTTAGAATTATTGATAACTGATAGTTAAACTGCTTATCAGATATTAAAGTATGGTACAATGATGATTATCAGAGCTTGCACCTCTTAACCTCCTACGACCTACGTGGACATCACTGCATCTAAAATGCAAGGCCAAACCAAAGCTCTGGTCTTAGGAGGTTAAAGATATGAATGTAGATTTTATTACTGGATAGATTCTAAATGTTCAGTGGATTGTTAAAGATTCTTAGTCTCATACAAATGAGAAGTACAGAGAATCTTTCTGATAAGAAAATCTTCTACCTCAAATCAGAGGGACAGGCAAAGAACCCTTAACTGTTGTGTGCTTTATAAGACTTAAATGAAAAAACATTTATCCAGAGCATTTACTTTTACACAGTCCCGTTCACAGTCCACAGTCTCTAAAGCATAACAACCAACTCTGGCTTTCAGCCTCAGGACAATGAGCATGTTTGTGTTTATGCTCAATGCTAGATCTTGCTAGATCAGTGACATGGCTCATCTATTGTGGAATGAACTTGTCCCTTCACTCCAAATGGAACAGTGTCTTCTTTCCTTTAGCAAAAGTCAAAACCCCTGTTTTTTCAGCAGATGAAACATAATGTGGCTTAAGTGTGTGAGGTCCAGCACAGCCAGCACGGTGCTAATGAGCTCCTTAGATGCAGTAAAAGAAAAAAAAAAAGCCAAATAAAGAACCCCACTGACTCACTAGTGCAGAACTTCACTTCTCTTGTCACCTCATTACTGTACCTCCAGCACTCCACAAAAAGCATTTTCACTTCCTGTGTTATATTTGGAAAATAATCAACTGTGATGTTGCCTGAAGTGGAGTGAAGTTACTTGCCCATAAGTTACGTATTTCTCTATAAATTATTAGAATTGTGATTAAAAAGAACAAGCTGGTTCATTACGAAGTCTCTAAAAGTTAATAAGACAAAAAAAAGCAGCTTGCACGTGTCCAAGAAACTGCTAAATGTCTATATCAGGACATTTACTGTTACAAAGAGCTGACACGGGAGACTCCTTTTAAAAATGACAAATATACTTCTCTGTGCCTAATAAAAAAAATTACACAATTTTACCAGTCTCTAGTGTTAGTTGTACATGCAATAATATATTAAACATATTAGAGGCATGCTGTTATCACCATAATTAATTATCACCTTCTGCTCAAATGGATTTAATAACTGAATAGCTCTGAAACATTTTTTAATCGTTAAAAAGTTCAGAAATTGCCACGATCGCCAATCAGACGATCTGATTGCAAATCAGACCCACTTGCAGGATTCACTGCTAACATGGGGCAGAAACAAAACATGACTATGACATATAAACCTAGATAACATAGACAAAACATAACTACAGGGCTCTCAAATTTTGAAGACAGGCAGGCGTGACATCTCCACCTCCACAATATAGTAGTGTTTGCTATATTGGTTCTTATATGATTGGCAAATTTTATCAAGTTTGAAGATTAGGTTCTGTTCTAAACAAACTCATTAAACCTTGATATTTATTGAATTCAATTATTATCATATTTAACACTTATTTCTTTACCGTAAAATTTGTTTCTTTTTTGAGTCTATCATTTTATGAAGTCCTGTTTTCTATTTTTCTTTTATTGTTATTATTATTATTATTATTATTATTATTATTATTATTATTATTATTATTATTATTGCTTTTTTCTTTTGTTGATATTAATCCAACCAATCCCTAGAAGTCGTGTTTTAATATAATGGATGTTTTTTATGATCCAAACTATTAATGATATTATTGTGTGATGCCACATAAGCAGATTAGTCATTTGCTAACATGACTGTCAGAGGAAGGTTTTTAAATGCCATGTAATGCTCCATAAAACTAAAGATCATTTTTCATCTCTCTCTTCCCAGTCAATTGATCCCGGGCAGCAGTTCACCTGGGAACACTCCAACCTCGAAGTGAACAAGCCAAAAAACCGTTATGCTAATGTCATTGCATACGACCACTCCAGAGTCGTCTTGTCACCCATCGATGGTTTGTACCTTGAAGGTTTTTATCTCCTGTGTGTGTGTGTGTGTATAAGTGTGTAATGAATAGGGACTTGAATGATGGAGAGAGCGATCACTAACTGACTGTGATTTAGTAAGTGAAATAGTAAATCAGTCAGTAGTGGAGTATGTACAGTATGTGAATACATGGTTGAGTGATAGAGCTGGAATGAAGGCAGCAAGAGTAAGACTGATTCATAATCAGTTAATGAGTGACTGAAGAAGTTATTAAATCAAGTCAAGTCAAGCTTTTATTTTCATATTAACCATACACAGATGATGTAGTACACAGTGTAACGAAACAATGTTCCTCCAGGACCCTGGTGTTACATAAAACACAGAGCTACATAAAACAACACGGCACTAAGAAACAAGTCACAATTAGTTTGTTTGTGTAACTAACAAACTGAAACCTGTGATTAGATGTGATCTTGATGATCAGCACAAACTTACTACTTTGGGAGTATTTCTTAGTTGTATATTTGTGAATGTTATGGATCGTGGTGTAGGAATGTTTATAGTTTATTTGTATTTTAGGGGTATTAAAGCATAATGAATGATTAATGACTGAATAAATAAGGAATTAAAATAAAATGTGCCCCAAAATTTAGCTTATAATACAGCATTTTTTATTAAAGAATGGCACGTCATAGATTTGTGCCCAGATTTCCTGGGATACAAGCCAACCTTCTGCATCCTAGACAGGACAGTTACTAAAGATGAATGAACAAATGCATGAACATTATCTTTAATAGTTATTAAGAGTTGCATTAAATGTTCTGTGAACAGGTCCAGATTTAAATATTTGAAATATTTAGCAGATCTGTGGTGTAATGGTTAGAAATAAAGTACCAGTGATGATCTGTATGTATTGTTTTCTTTTTTTAATGCCATTGTGTGTTGCATCTTAAATTGACGCCTGTGTGTGTAGCTATGCCCGGGAGCGACTACATTAACGCAAACTACATAGACGGATACAGGAAGCAGAATGCCTACATCGCTACTCAGGGCCCCCTACCTGAGACTGTCAGTGATTTCTGGAGGATGCTGTGGGAACAGAGGAGCAGCACCATCGTCATGATGACTCGACTGGAGGAGAAGTCAAGAGTGAGTGAAAAAAAAATAAAACACATGTACACATGAACACACACACAGTCAAACCAAATATAGTTCTTTTGAACTTCTCTGCCTGCATCTGTTTATCTCTGGTCTTGTACGTATGTGTGCATTTTTTTTATTGCAGGTGAAGTGTGATCAGTACTGGCCGAGTCGGGGGACAGAGACATACGGCATGATTCAGGTCACGCTGCTGGACACAGTGGAGCTTGCCACATACAGTGTCAGAACCTTTACTATGTACAAGGTGAATGCTACACTCCTGAATTACTTATGAGTGAAATTGTAAATTACTTGTGGTCATCCATACTCAATACCGAGTTTGTACGGTGTGTGTGTGTTTGTGTGAGACAGAGTGGCTCCAGTG
The DNA here is from genome assembly GCF_030014155.1 of Tachysurus vachellii. Taxonomy (NCBI): domain Eukaryota; kingdom Metazoa; phylum Chordata; class Actinopteri; order Siluriformes; family Bagridae; genus Tachysurus; species Tachysurus vachellii. Next base: position 14,027,203 of record NC_083463.1, read on the forward strand.
AAAAAAGAGAGGTGAGGCAGTTCCAGTTCATGGTGTGGCCTGATCATGGCGTTCCCGAGTATCCTACTCCTATCCTGGCTTTCATGCGCCGAGTCAAAGCTTGTAACCCACCTGATGCTGGACCCATGGTGGTGCACTGCAGGTACACACACACACACACTTTCTTTGATGTCATAAATTCAGAGTTATAGGTTTTATATAAAAAAAGAACCCGAAGGTATATTGGAAAGAACCCAACAAAAGAAAATGTACCTGTGTGACTATCAAATATGGGTCTATGAAAATACACAGCAGTTTTTCATCAGTGTGTAAAAGAGCACCAAAACAATAACATAAATACATTAATATATATATATGATATTTATAGCTGAGTTAATCTGTGTCTTTGTGCCAGTGCGGGCGTGGGCCGGACAGGCTGCTTCATCGTGATTGATGCCATGCTGGAGCGCATGAAGCATGAGCAAACAGTGGACCTGTATGGTCATGTGACCCTGATGCGCTCTCAGAGGAACTACATGGTACAGACAGAGGATCAGTACATCTTCATCCATGACGCGCTACTGGAGGCAGCCGTCTGTGCTCACACTGAGGTCCCAGCACGCAGCCTTTACTCTCACCTCCAGAAACTCACAAACACACCTCCAGGGGAGACTGTCACTGCCATGGAGCTGGAGTTCAAGGTCAGTCTAGTATGCACATAGACACACACATTTGTTTTTGCGGTTTCCACTGGGTGCTCGGTTAACTCCGCCCAGTCCAATAACACGCCTTTTAGGCTGACTGGAATCTTTAAATTATCTGTAGAGTAAGAATGGACGTGTGAGCATGTGTGTGATTGTGCCATGTGATGGTTTGGCACACTGTCCAGGGTATCCACCTCCTTTTGTCCCATCTTTGATAGGCTCCAGGTTCCATATAAGTAGTACAGAATGGATGGATTGGCTCACTGTCAAGAATGCACACATAAATACACAAAGGCAAAGATCATAAAATGTTGTTGGTCCAAAATACATTGATAATAAAATTTTTGTGATAATAATAATAATAATAATAATAATAATAATAATAATAATAATAATAATAATAAGTGTGAGTAAGCGTATGTGTGAGAGTGTGTGTGTGTGTGTGTAAATGTGTGTGTATGTGTGTGTGTTCCTCGTATGTGAAAACATACTTGGCAATAAAGTGTGTGTGTCAGTGTGTGTGTGTGTGTGTGTGTGTGTGTGTGTGTGTGTGTGTGTGTGTGTGTGTGTGTGAGTGTGAGTGTGTATGTGAGTGTGTGTGTGAGTGTGTGTGTGTCTGTGTGTGTGTATGTGAGTGTGTGTGTGAGTATGTGAGTGTGCGAGTGAGTGTGCGAGAGTGTGTGTGTGTGTGTAAATGTGTGTGTAAGTGTGTGTGTGTTCCTCGTATGTGAAAACGTACTTGGCAATAAAGACCTTTCTGATTCTGATTCTGATTCTGATTCGGATGTTGCAAGAATTTTGCCTCTAGGCCTTACGAATCAGCACAAAATTGGGTATTTTGGACTGTTGGTGGCGCTAGAGGGTTTGAGCTAGACACACTAAAGTTGCTATAGTAACTTCTAAGACTGGCCTCTACATGTTTGCCAAATTTCATAACTTTCCTACGTACGGTTCTATGGGCTGCCATTGACTTCAATGGCGGAAGAGGAAGAATAATAATAAGAATAAAACTAACGATAACAATAGGTGTCTACGCCCCTTCGGGGCTTGACCCCTAATAATAATAATGCCATACAGATAGAGAAAAAAATTCTAATGATTTAACTCTCAAATGTTTAATTGGTATATTACTAATATAGAAAATACATTTTTCAGAACAGAATTAACAGATGGACACTACTAAAATAGCTAACATCAAAACATGCAAAAAACTTATTATGAAAACTTCAATAACACATAAAATCAGACATCTAATCTCTCAGGCTGTAATACTGCTAGACCTTGACTCTGCTTGTCCTGGCATTGTCCCAATCGGCACCATGCACACTTACCATTTTCAGGGCATCCTTCGATGCTAGTGTCTCTGAGCAGAACTGAACCATTGTTACAGTGTGATAGCTGTTCTCCTGTGATGGAGTGTATACTGTGAATGCTTGCTGACGATGTGATGTTGTAAAGATGGTTTATGACCCTCTCTGTTTGCTACCAACACAGAAACTGGCCAACTCCAAAGCACACACGTCCCGCTTCATCAGCGCCAACCTGCCGTGCAACAAGTTCAAAAACCGGCTCGTCAACATCATGCCCTTCGAGTCGAGCCGAGTGTGTCTGCAGCCCATCAGAGGAGTGGAGGGATCCGACTACATCAATGCCAGCTTCATCGATGGATATAGGTGTGTAATTTCAAGTATATTAATAATTGTTTATTTACTACTGCTACTACTGCTCACTACTACAGAGTTTTATGACTCTTCCTGAGAATGAAGCCTAATATTCTGGTGATAAACACAACTGAAAAACTGAAAACATGCTGAATACATGCTGAATACAACAGCTAGCATGCTGGCCCCATAAACCTTAGCTAGTTTATTTTAACCATTCACCATGAATACGATTGTTCAGTAGTTATACGATCTTGAAACTTTTACATTCCTTGTCCCTTTATACATTTAGTATGTATCTTTTGCCTATAAATGGGTATGAAGTGTACTTTTAAATTATTAGTTTAGAAATGCTGTAGTTCAGAGCGCACCATCTTAGTGACAAGGAATGTTACAGTTTTTTTTTATATCTGAGGTAAGCAATGAATGAATGTAATATCTCAGTTGAATCTTGGTCAGGGGGACAGTTCGGTCTACCAGGTATAACATTTTTAATGGAATTTCATTCTGGTAAAGAAAACTCAGTGATTGTCTACAATGAGATGTATGCAAGCAAATTTGGCTGAAGTAAGGAATCTCTGAGAGAAATTGGTGATATCCTTTATTTGGTAGCACCTGGTAGCTGGAACACAGTACATAAAATGATTTGGTCAGGCGTATGTGGACACCTGACCATCATGCCTGTATGTGCTTGTTAAACATCCCATTCCTATGTGCCCCCTTTTCCTTCCTGCTATAAAAGCCTCCACTCTTCTGGGAAGGATTTACACTAGATTTTGAAGTGTGGCATTGAAGATTCATGATGTTGGGTAAGAAGTCCATTCCAGTTCATCTCAAAGATGTTCAGATGTTCAGTTCAAACCTTAGAAAACCACATCTTTATGGACCTTACTTTGTGCACAGGGGCATTGTCATGCTGGACAAGTTTGGGCTCATGAGCTCCAGTAAATGGAAATTTTATTTACGGCATATTTGGCAATTGTATGTTTTCAACTTTGTAGCAACAGTTTGGGAAGAATATATGGGTATGGTGGTCAGGTGTTCATAAGCTTTTTGGTCTTATAGTATAGCCCAGGAATTATAGGGACCTGAACTTAGCAGGATTTAAAAGGTGTACATGTATAACGTAGATATATCTCGTTTGGGCCATTTCACCCATATTCTCTACGATCTGAAAACATTAAACATGGTTGCTTAGAGTTGAGTGATTTTAGTCTATACACTAAACATTGCCATAACTGACCCGCATTTGCATTCCCTAAAGTCTTACACATCCTTAAAACAGTTCATACCCTAGTCTACCCAAGTGGATAATCTCACCTGGATACAGTAGATTTGCTCCCAAGAACTACTGTAAGACCCTTCTGTGCTAAATCCAAGACAGTTCCTCACTACTGTACATGCTCAAATGAACATTCTTTCAACACATTTACTACTGCCTGCATATTTACTCTACAACATAATACTAGAATTTATTACAATTCATAATCCCTCTGTCCCACTGTCTGGCATCACAAGACTTGGCAGGGTTCCAAATTGAGTCTGGTTCCTCTCAAGGTTTCTCTGCGAGTGGTCTACCAGGTGCTAATATACTTCCACATTGTTAGGAAAAGTCACAAAGGTGTGTTATTGGAACAGAGAGTACTATTTAAAATCATGTTACAGACAGCTGAGGTCTCAGGGGAGAGAATGTGATGGAGACACTGATAGAGACAGAGAGGCACAGACAGATGTAGAGAGACAGAAATGGATGATTTGATGTCACAGGTGAGAAATGGCATGCAGCATGGGGTGAAAAGAGCGAGTGACATCAAGAGAAATCGATGAACTAGCACAGAGGCTTAAAAGAAGGAATTTACTCTCTCTCTTTCTATTGCTCTCTCTTTCTAATGCTCTCTCTCTTTGCTCTCTCACTCAGACCTTTCTCTCTCAGTACATGTCTTTCCCCATGTCCCTGTTCTTTCTTTCTGCCCTCCTCTTTCCTCTCTATCCCTTACAACACCCAAATCTTTCACTACATCCCTTTCTCTCCCCACCTCTCTGTTCATCTAAATGTCTCTCTCTCTCTCTCTCTCTCTCTCTCTCTCTCTCTCTCTCTCTCTCTCTCTCTCTCTCTCTCTCACTCACTCTTTCCATGTCTTTCTCTCTTTCACTCTGACCCTTCATCTATCTATTTCTTTCCCCTGTGTGAGGAGACAGCTTCACTGGTGTTTCACTCTTTGCTGTGTGTCTCAGGATAAATAGACTTTGCTGGTAAGACAGACCATAAGTCTGCTGTTATTTCTGACCATTGAAGGGGTCACCCACAGAAACCTTTTTGCCACAATACCCCAAATCTCATTAGACTGAAAAATGTGAATGTAATTTTGTACCACCTTGTTGCATGGCATGGTTTTACTTTGGTTAACAGTATTAACCGGTTATATAGTGTTTCTACTGAAAACTTAATCGCCTAATGTTAGAAATATGCTGACATTTCAGTGCAATTATTTCAAAGAGTTTCAAAGACTGTATGACACAATATCCTACGTCTTATAGAGCTAACCGTCTCAGCTATAATGAAATACAACACTGAATCAGATTTATACTAAGATGTAGCAGCTTTTTGCTGCAGTGTTACATCGCCCTCTGCTGTTCATTCAAAGCAACTACAAAGCAACTGTACACTAGTTCAAGACACATAGTGCAAGAAACTTGATTGCAATTCGATTGCAATTCATGTGTTTTCTTCTTTCTTTAAGTTAATCTCTCTTGTCTTATTTCTTATTTCTTCCTCTTCATCCCCATCCTCTCAATCTCTTTATTTTCTTCTTTTTGTCTTTCCTCCGTACTCTGTCTCCCCCTTTCTCTTTCTCTTAATCCACCATTTTCTTTTTCTCCCTCATTAACTGTCACTTTATGTATTCTGTGTGTGTGTGTGTGTGTGTGTGTGTGTGTGTGTGTGTGTGTTTAGGCAGCAGAAGGCGTACATAGCAACACAGGGTCCTCTGGCGGAGACCACAGAGGACTTCTGGAGAATGCTTTGGGAGCACAATTCCACCATCGTAGTCATGCTGACTAAACTCAGAGAGATGGGAAGGGTAAGTCTTATATGGCAGTGACATTGTGCAACAAAGCAGCTGACTTCTATTTGTTTCAACAAACGTTAAAGATTGCCACTATGAGTCCTTTTGGGAAATCAATGAAACTGAAAAGCCCTATTTGTTTCAGTAATGTTCTGTCAGATCAGCATTTCAGAAACTGAAATGACATGAAGCCTATTCTTTAGTAGATTGCTTAAGTAAGGAATAAAATATCAGGGTGTTTTGTTTTATGAAAATAATCAACAGTGTGGTGTTATGCAGCACGATGTCCACCAACAAAGGTTGTTGATTTTCCAATAATTTTATCCCCCGTAGTCTTATTCATCTTAAAAACAGTATAATATTAGCATAAACTTTCATTTTAATGATGTAGCTAAGAAAACTGATTCACTTTTAAAGGCAAAGAGATTCACACCATATATTGATTTTGTTGTTTTAATTGCCTGCTCTTTAGAGTAAAAGCAGTAGAGGTTTTTCATTAAAAAAGGTATACTTCTAAGTTACTTCCAAATTTCATTCATTTGGATGGATCTTTTTTCACAAACATTACACGTGTGCATACGATTTAGCGTGTTGTCATTAGCATAAGCGTTGATATTGAATGAAAAAATATAAAATTACATGTCATACCAACTTTCCTTTCTAGACATTCCATGTAATTTATGCTTGTTTGCTTTGCTTCCATAACAATTGTTCATAACATAATCAATAGAAATGTCAGAAGGCAATAAAATAAATGCAGACGTGTAGCATCACAGAGGTATAAACAAAGCAATTCTTAGCGAAGCAAAGTGTACGGGCCATGTGATTCTACTATTTGGTATTATTTGGCCATTCTGGGATTAGATCTATTTATGGATAATTATTAATAGCTGTGAAAATGTATTATACATCATATGTCCCCAGATAGATTGTTAGTGAACAATAAAATTGTGATGCAGGGCTACATAGATATTTGAATGCCTTATTTTTAATGCCAAGCCTGAATATCATGTACTCATCGTTGAGCCTATGTTCTTATGCCCGCACAAATACCTACACACTTACATTCTGTGTGTGTCTGGGTTTGCCCTGCAGGAGAAGTGCCATCAGTACTGGCCAGCTGAGCGTTCTGCACGCTATCAGTACTTTGTGGTGGACCCCATGGCTGAATACAACATGCCTCAGTACATCCTGCGAGAGTTCAAAGTCACTGATGCCAGGGTACAGCATTTCTCTTATATTCTACACTGCAAGCATGTATTCATAGCCTGGTACTCCAGTATCAACAGAGCTGCCTGGATCCTATACACCTCCAAAGTTTTAATTGGATATTTGAAGATAGCACCTTAAAGGAATATTAATAATAAATCAATTTGTTTCTCTGCAGTGTTCGCCAGCAATCTATCGTAGCCAAAGTATTATGCCTCTACATCCTGTAGAAGAATTTGAATAACCATTTTAATGTTCATTGTTGTCAAGATTCTGCAGAGCAGAGTTTTTTCAATAGACTGTATAAATAGAGTAGTTATCTACAACAAAAATCATTTTATTGTATTTAATGGTTTGGGATTATAAAAAAACAGCCAACCTGGGACTATTGTTTAGCTAATATTAAGTAGCTAATAATGCTTATTTACAGGAATATTAGCTAAGAATTTTTGTAGCAATCTTTGATCAACGCTCATGTTGAAGTGCATATTTGAGGTCACTTTGGATTTCAGGTTAAAGCTCAGAGTTAAAAAGATTATAGTTTAGATTGAGACTTTGAATTTCAGATTATAGTTCATATTGCAGTTGATATTAAAGTTCAGATTGGAGTTCAGATTTGAATACAGATTTATACAAAATTATAGTTCAGATTGGAGTTCTCATTGGAGTTCAGACTGTAATTCAGATTAGAGTTTGAGAGTTTTTATTTCATTTTATTTTCCTGTTCATGTTGGAGTTCTTCAGGCTGGCGTTCAGATTACAGCCCATAATATAGTTCTTAGTGGATTTAAGGTTTATATTGAGGTTTTGACTGGAGTTCAAATTAGATTTTATACTGCCGTTCATATTGAAGTTCAGATTAGAGTTCAGATTCATTTTGCAGTTTGAGATTCAAAAATGAGGTATGAGTTCAAGATGATTGGGGTTCTGTTTGAGTTTTCTGAGTGATTTGTCTAGCATCTCTTCCCCTTTTCTCTCAGGATGGCCAATCTAGGACTATTCGTCAGTTCCAGTTCACTGATTGGCCAGAGCAGGGTGTGCCAAAGACAGGGGAGGGGTTTATCGATTTTATTGGACAGGTGCATAAAACCAAGGAGCAGTTTGGCCAGGATGGACCAATTACTGTTCACTGCAGGTATGTGTGTGTGTGTGTGTGTGTGTGTGTGTGTGTGTGTGTGTGTGTGTGTGTGTGTGTGTGTGTAAGTGTGTGTATTGACCATTACTTGCATTCTGCAGTGCCGGTGTGGGTCGTACAGGAGTGTTCATCACTCTGAGTATCGTACTAGAGAGGATGAGATATGAGGGAGTCGTGGATCTGTTCCAAACCATCAAAACACTGCGCACTCAGAGGCCAGCCATGGTACAGACCGAGGTAAGGACAGTGAGATCCATGTTGCATAATATTTGGTGAAGCTTCCAATGATGAGAATAACCTCTTCCTGTAACAAAGATCTGACATCGTGTGTGTGTGTGTGTGTGTGTGTGTGTGTGTGTGTGCAGGACCAGTATCAGCTGTGCTACCGAGCAGCTCTTGAGTACCTGGGCAGCTTTGATCACTATGCAACATAACCGCTCATCTGAAAACCTCCGGAAAGCCCTGAAACGCCCCTCAGGAGAGCAGGCGGATCATTCTGAGCAACAACACACACTCCACTGATTCAGTTTAGGGGTTCAGAGAGAAAGAAAGAAAGAAAGAAAGAAAGAGAGAGGGAGAGAGAGAGAGAGAGAGAGAGAGAGAAAGGGAGAGAGAAATAGAGAGAGACAGAGAGAAGTACAGGAAAATGTGAATGTCAGGCAGGGCACCTACAACTTTTTCTAGTCCTGCATCCATTCCTCTTTCCGAACACGAAAGTGCCGCTCTGGTGTCAATATTACTGGAAACCTGTAATAGCATAAAAATATCTCCAAATCCTGCTGAGACTGAAAATTGTACTAATTTTTTTTAATCATTGTTGTCGTATTAATCAACATTACCATTATTAATTATTATCATGAGCATACGATATACAACACAACTATGTAATTGTTGTCATTTATACTGGTAATCTGTAATGGGTCTATTTTAATTTTTTTTTTTTTTTTTGATATATTTTTTGCTCTTTTTAATTTTTTTATATACATATTTTAAAATAATCACGTATTATTTGATGTTATTGTTATCACCATATGGTCTTATATGTTTAGTACACAGGCGTGTATTTTAACACGACCTGAATACACTGAGCTGCTGATCGTATCTTTGTTAATACCATTATGTTATTTTAATGACACTGCAGTTATTCAGCGGGCGAGGGGAAGACCTTCTGTACACCTTTTTCTTCTGGCAACTTTGTAGAACAAATTATGTGAGTTCAACATTATATTAAATGATGTGAATCCAGAGTCAGTGAACAGTGATACATGAGATCAAGGAAAGATACAGTGTATAAACTGAGAGTATGCAGGGAACTAGGCCAAAACGGATCAGACACGTACATGTACAGGACGTGTACTATTTTATTTCTTAAAGGTTAGGTCAGCGATTTTTAAAGTCAGGACACATTTTATAATATTCAGTAAAGCCCTTCGCACATCCAAGCAGCTGCCTATAAAATACTTTGGAGGGAATAGTTAGCTGATGGGCTAAATCTGTGCTGTAATCATTTAGATTTTTAAGTTTCCTAACAGGTAGCATGAGATAGCTGTTGTGGATCCATGTCCAGAAATATAATCCTAAAAATAAAACATACAGCCAGACATAAACTTAAAGCACAATTGATCCTAAACATAAATATCCAAGGCAAGGGCTCAAATCCAATAAACCAGGCAGAACAAACAAGGCTCTGAACTCGCACACAGTTGGACAGAAAGGCAAGACTTCACAATGAGTAAAAATGTCCATGAAACTTTTTATATAATACTAAAACCAGGTAATCTGGAACTGACTGTTAGAGGTCACACTAGTATTGCAATGAGCACAAATCATCCACTGGGAAGGGAATATCTCTGTTATGCTAACTTCTACAAAAAAAATCGCTGACTATACCTTTAAAAAGCATACAAAAATATCCACAATGACAACGAGATTTCTGAACAGAGCATCGTGACTGAGATGCTGTTACTAGCCATGTGCAGGTCAAAAATGAAGTCTACACTACATACAGTACGCACACAGTAAAGGCCACACACACATACACACACGCACACACTCACAGGAGCGCAGTGATACAAAACAAAAAAGAATACACAATTAATACAACACATACTAAACAAGATATTTTACAGCAAGACATGACACTATGTTCTGTATGTCTTAGAGTGTGCAAAATGTTAGCAGGGTAATACAATGTTTAATACTGTGCTTTTATCAGGATTATTTCATGGTTGATTAAAAGCCACAGCATGGAACAGTCTGCTGAAACTACTGATCCTGATGTCCCTACACATGATATTTTCACATACTGTAAACATCATGTGAGCATATGTCACTGTGGCTCAGAAGGACAATATCACAACATAAGCAAGAAGAAACACCGGCTTGAGTGTTTCCCTAAAAGAGTATTTCGATTAAAAGAGAGGTGGATTGGACCAGACTGGACCGCTCATTATTGGCGTCGAGATGTGAGAGGCTTCGTTCGATCTGTTGGACATGCCGTTTATTTTCTATTTGTTCATAAAAAAAAACAAAAAATAAAAACGAAGAGAAAGTGAGGAAATATGTTCCAAATACCTTGATGTTAATAAAGTTGAATAATTGGGTTTTGTATAATGTTGGTTGTGACTCTTCTTCTGACTTTGTAGCATGGTGTAAAGTGGCACCTCATGACCCCTACAAGGTAAATAACACACTTATGTATTCCCCACACTGCCAGGAGAACAAATGGTTTGTGTGTGCTTTTGTCAGTAATCTGGTACCCCTCAGCCTACGAGTGTGTGTGGGTGTGTATCTGCCCTAAAAATCCTTTTAAACATAAACAGAAATGGAATGATGTGATAAGATAATTTGGTATATGCACATGCTATATAGGGATCAGCTTAAGTGATATTTTGGTGTAAAATCTTAACAGATCTTCTCAGGCATATACATAGCATATTTATTGACCATCTTTACATCTCTCTCACTCACTCTCACTAATCTTCTACCGCTTATCCGAACTACCTCAGGTCACGGGGAGCCTGTGCCTATCTCAGGCGTCATCGGGCATCAAGGCAATCTTTACATGACAAAAGAAATTAGTTGTAGATTCCTCTACTCTCAACATAACTTTACACTAAACATTAAGGTAAAGAGAATTTGTTAATTAATAAATATATTAATTGGCTGATTGGTTGATTGATTATTGATTGATTGACCATACCATTTTTTATTTTTCCAAAGAAAAAAATCTGAGTTCAAAGAAAAAAGAAATATATATATATATATATATATATATATATATATATATATATATATATATATATATATATATATATATATAAATCAAATTAAATCAAATAAAAAAAATTTGTCACATACACATACATACAGAGTACAACATGCAGTAAAATGCGTCTGTCCGGTATTAAGGATAAAAATAAAACCAAAAGAATGTAGATAAATAAAAAGTATAAACTATATAAAATATATGGAAATATATGTGAAAAATATATGTACATAAATGCGTCTGGTTTTAGTGATTGTCCTTAGTGTCCATGTGCAGTATGGTGTGGTATAAAGTGGCACTGTGCTGTGCAAGTCCAGAGTTAAAGTGACAGTCCAGAGTTAAAGTGTCATAGTGCAAAAAAAGGTTGTGCAGAAAAAAGTGAAGATGGAGGGAGAGGTCCAGTACTAGATCCTGGGTGTTTCCTGGTTTAAACTCAGAATGGCCTGCGGGAAGAAGCTTCTCCTCATTCTCTCTGTGTTTGCTTTCAAGGAGCGGAAGCGTTTCCCTGAACGCAACAAAGAAAAGAGTCCATTGTTGGGATGGCTGAGATCCTTTACAATCTTCCTGGCCCTGGTCCGGCACCGCGTGCTATAGATGTCCTGCAGGTCAGGTAGCTCGGTGTGGATGGTAGGTTCAGCTGACCGCACCGCCCTCTGAAGGGTTTGCCTGTCCTGCATGGTGCTGTTCCATATATATATATATATATATATATGTAAAATCTGTAGAGTATATATACTACAGATTTTACATGAATTTCTTCTAATCTCATGGAAGTTTTCCTCACTGTGTGAATTTCAGGGAAAGGAACTTGGATGAGACAAACTTTAGCCTGTAACTCAGGTGTGAAACTACAGAAAAAAGCAAACGACAGCACTGATCTCATAGTTGCCATTTGCTGACAATGCACCCTGGTGGGTCCCTTCATTTCCAGAATAATTTGAAGACTGGTTAGAGAAATGTCTTTTGCCCTCCTTTTCCAACACATGTTTTAATGACCTCTGGCTTTGAGTACTTCATTTAACACACTACGCCCTGAGCACGATTTAGCTTACCCACTGAGCAACAGTAATAAAACTCTAAAAATAACTTATTATTAGTTTAACAAGTTTATAGCACAGCGCTGTTGAATTCTCTGCTGTATCAGAAAGTGTTGATTCATTTTATGTAACAGCAGCTCTGACAAAAGTGCTGGCTGTAAGGTAAATAAGCTTCATATTCAGACACCATTCTATTATACTATTGCTTCTATAATGACAACATCTTTAAAGAGATTTGCATGGTGGGCAATTTGCATAATCTGTGGCTAATAAACATATAAAAATTACATAACTGACAATTTGAAATATTTATTTAACATCTCTGAACGTCTCTGGATATCAGCATTATGTAAAGGTCAGTATATTTTCCAACCTAACAGAAAAGAATTTTTTACACTTTGCAGTCTGCAGTATAATGCAGTTTAGCTTGAAGGGCAGGTTTCATAATGATTTATTCATGTATGGTACATGCTATCACTAGCATTATAGTAAGTGTGAACACTCAATCCAGCCTGTTGTTTCATTTATTTAAATTAAAAAGTAAAAAATAAAAAGAAATAAATAAATGAAACAACAGGCTGGAGTGAGTGTTCACACTTACTAGTGATAACGTGCCATACATTAATAAATCACTATGAAACCTTCCCTTCGAGCTGGACTGCATTATACTGCCCCATTGTGGATTATTACACAATATACATAACGTGCTATAACAGCATGCCCCGTCATGCTATACTACATTACATTACATTACATGCTAATTACATATAGGTTCTAAATGCAACTTTGTGTGTGTGTGTGTGTGTGTGTTAATATATCATGTGTTCAGCTCATTGCTCTTTGATATTTTGTTCCTCTTCTGTAAAATAATGTTTGAAAGTTAATGTAATCAGACCCTGTTCATTTTTACTAACCAATCACAGTGCAGAGGATTAGCTGGGGGCGTGTCCACGCCGGAGAAGCGGTGGAGAAGAACAACATTGCGATAGGAAAGCATGGGGAACGCCTTCTTCCATCTTTGTAAACAACTCTACAGTGCGCATGCGCGTTCGTGTGTCACAATAATGGGTGACAATCTTTTCCAGCCGCTGTGAACCTAACTACCGTGTACATTTGCAGGATTCGGACAACTCGACGTGCAGCTGAGTGTGTTAAAACACGTAAGAACATGCAAATTTTCCCTTTAGAGAAAGTTTAGGTTTGATACAAAAGTGCAAGAGTTCTCGCATATACGGACACTGCACTGTTTTGCTAGCTTGTAGCCTAACTAGCTTCGCAGTAGTACTGTATTCTATCGCAAATGTCAAGTGTTGGAGCTAAAAACTCCGTTATAAGTTGTTTAACCCTTCCTTCGGAAAACTTTGAACAATATATCATGCTAATGTAACGCAACTTATCAGTTACTAGTTGATTTGTTTCTTGGAACTTAAAGTTTGTTGTTAAAGTCAAGCAGCTAACCGTGATGAATTTATCCGGGAATTAAACTTCTATTTGACTGACTTGAAATTGGACCAATTAGAGGCAGCGGAGTGTAGCGTTAACCGGGATTTTGTCCAATCATGAGTAAAGGGTGGGGCTTATTAGGTCAGCAATGGCGTTGGTAGCACGCATGCTAGCTACTTTCCTTGAAAGCTAAATGACAGCGTTTGTTAGTGACAGGAATTTAAAGGAGTACTTAATGTATTTCAATACAGTTGTTTTGTTATTTGTTTGTCTAATTAATTCCAGTTTGGAGACTTTTAAACATTTAACAACATTCGGACTTACGTCACTTAATGGAGTTAATATCAGTAACTCGTATTTAACTGAAGTCTAAACCTACATTTAGTTTCAAAATAATTCTAAATAAAGTGCTGCAAGGGAATGAATGTCAATGCAGAAGTTATTCTTGTATAATGTGTTGTTGTATTAACGTATTGTTAATCATGATGAATAACTTCTTAGTGTTATAATGTTGTCATTACTGCTGTAGTAGGACAATCCAAGCAATGAATTTAATTATGCTTTAAATCATATGCTTGGTTTAAAAAAAATCCAAGTATATGAATTTAAAATGTATAGTTTTATTAGTAAATATTGTAATTACACCCAGGTTGCAATTTGTAATTTGTTGTGAGACATTAGTTCTGTGTATTAACAGCCACAACAATTCTGTGTGATCTTGTACTTGTATTGATTTACTTTCTGATTTTAATGATTATTTGCACTCTCCGGAGCAGAATGGCCTCCGACTCGGTAGCTCAGACTCCTGGGTCGAGGATCATGACCTTCCACCCGACCAAAGAGGAATTTAAAGACTTCAGCCGCTACATTGCTTACATGGAGTCAAAGGGTGCTCACTTAGCTGGCATGGCGAAGGTTAGTGCTGCTCCAAGTTTTAAAGACACAAGACACGTTGCCCAGTCCTGGGAGACCCCTAAATCTAAATCCACACACACCCAGTCACATTCATATTCTGGAAAGACTTTTACCTTTACATTACATTTACAGCATTTGGCAGATGCCGTTATTCAGTGCGACTTATCTCATTTAAACAGCTGAGCAATTGAGGGTTAAGGGTCTTGGTCAGGGCCCCTGAGTGGCAGCATGGTGGCCCTGGGATTTAGAACTCACACTCTTCAGACTAGTGGTCCAACATCTTAACCACTGAGCTAACACTGTTCTCCACTTTTATACACTGGTTATAACTTTCAGACAGTGGAAATTTTGATCGAATTTATGATCCATTGACATGTAGAGTCTAAGAAATTTGTTTTTTAAAATACAGCTATGTATGAGTCTGCAAATTACTTGATTGTGAACTGTTTGTACTGGACTGTAAATTTGTTTTCAGCTTTCAGTTACATGATCTTTGAATAAAAATGCTGCTGACAGACTTGTAGTCATATATTTCTCTTATATATGGCTCGCAAACCCTGTAGCCTGTGTTGTTAAATAAGCTGCTTTAAAAGTTTAGAATTTGTAATTGCTGTTCAGACTTTTACAGCTGATACAATATTAAGGCTAATTAGGTGTTTAATGGTCTTGAACATCCTCTTTATCCTTAAACAGGTGTTACTTTTCAAAACACAGTATCACTGTAAGAAATTAGTTAAGGTTAAATGACACTAAACAGTATCAGCATTGTGAATACAGCACGTTCACAGCCAGTTGAAACAAAGCACGGACAGACTGTTGTTTCTGCCACAGGTTGTGCCTCCTAAGGACTGGAAGCCTCGCCACACATATGATGATATTGATGACCTGGTCATTCCTGCTCCTATTCAGCAAGTGGTGACTGGTCAGTCCGGGCTTTTCACACAGTATAACATCCAGAAGAAACCCATGACTGTCCGCGAGTTCCGCAAGATCGCTAACACAGAGAGGTGATAAATTTCACAGTCATTATTTATCTCAGATATTTCAGTCAAAAAGTCATTCTTTGTCCCAGATATTTCAGACACACCTTCATTATTTATCTTATATATTTTAGTCATTATCTATCCCTGATATTCTAAGTCATTATTTACTCACTGAGTAAATAATGACTGAGTCAGCTATTCCAAGGCACAGTTATTATTTATCTCAAATAATTACACAGCAGTTATTTGTCTCAGATACTCTAGTGTCAAACACTAACTTTCTTCATTAACTAACTATTTATGTCTAGCTGCACCAGATTATCTTTTATTACAGAGAGTTTACAGTTAGATTATTCTAGTCATCCAAGATTTATTTATCTAAATTCCGACGGCATCTATAATTCACATTCTTCTTTTAATCATCTTCTTCCGTCTAGTCAGATGTTCATTGACTCTCTCGTTGCAGGTTCTGCACTCCCCGGCATGTAGATCTTGATGAGCTGGAGAGAAAGTACTGGAAGAATCTTACATTTAATCCTCCACTCTATGGAGCGGATGTCAACGGAACTCTCTACGATCCAGTAAGTAACCTGTCTTTATGATGTCTTTCCATAGACCGGACATGTATTGTGAATGATTGATTAATATCACATTGGAAACAAATAAAATGATCAACAGTAGTGTAACTCAGTGTAAACTTGACATAATGTTTTCACATGTTAAAAATAAACACAATTTGAAAATCTTAAAATCTGTATATTTATCTATAAATCTATAACTTGAAATCTATATATATATTTTTAAATGTAAGCATGGCACCTCAGTATCCAGTCTGGATTATCACAGGTATAGAATAAAAATGTCTTTGTCTGCTGTTTCAGTGTGTTTTGGAATTATAGTGTGGGTCAGGTTAAAAAAAAAAGTACATTATTGAGTTTAATATCATGTTAAATAAATTGAAGAAGCAAATATAGTAATTAGATTAAGATTCATAAAGCACAGGCTCCCTGCTGGCTGTGTGCACCTCATACATGTGTGAATTATTGTACATTTCTATGCAGGATGTAAACGAGTGGAACATCGGGCATCTGAACTCTATCCTGGACACAGTGGAGAGAGAGAGTGGCATAAAGATTAAAGGGGTGAACACACCGTATCTGTATTTCGGGATGTGGAAGAGCACATTCGCCTGGCACACTGAGGACATGGACCTTTACAGCATCAATTATCTGCACTTTGGGGAACCCAAGTCCTGGTACAGTCTGAATTTAGTCACATCTATTAGGCTGAGTACACTAACGGGACGTATAAAAAACGATTCTTATAACTAAGAATATTTTTACATTAAGACTCCAAAAAACAGGGTATATTTTTGTCTGAAAGCAGTAGAAACTATGTCAAGTCAAGAAGCTTTCATTGTTCATTTCAATCCTATATAGCTGTTGCAGTACACAGTGAAATGAGACAATGTTTCTCCAGGGCATTGGTGCTACATAGAACAAAGACAGCTAAGGACTTAAGTAAGATAGTCCTAGCCACATAAAGTGCATCTGTGCAATAAATGCTGACTGACTTCACAATTCTATGCTAATAGGACATTTAGAATTTTTTTTTATCGATTTCTAAAAACATTAAGTAATTTTCTTACTTCATCAATGTTAATGGCCTCTAGACACCTTAGTAGTGACAGTAGAGTCCATTCTCATGTAAAAAAAAGAATCTGGTAATAGGAGAAACTCAGATAAGCACATAATCACTTCAGCACATTTACCTGTATGTAGAGTAGTGTGATAATGAGAAAACCTTTTGCAGTAGCAAGGTCTTGGTGCTGTCCATTAATAAAGAAAATATAAGTAAAATTGAAAACTGAACGTTTTTTTTTTTCTAAATTTGTTAGCTGATGTCCTTTGTCACTAAACATGATTTTCTTCTGACTTCTGACACATATTTGACACATTTTATAAAATGCTGTTGAATACTGTTTGAAATGGCTTAGTCTGTTTTACTATGTTAGAACAGAATAGTAATCACAAACATAAACCTTCATAAAGAATGATGTGTTTAACTTACTGAAGTTGCTAGACATTGTATTTAAAGAGGCAACTAGTTACCTACTGACCAACTTTATACACCTGTGCAGGTATGTTGTGCCTCCTGAACATGGGAAGCGATTAGAACGTCTTGCGAAAGGTAGGAATAAATCAGTACTTTTCTGGATTTGCTTCTGCTGAAATATCACAAGTGTTTGGTCACATATTGGAGCTAATTTAATATTTCTTCTCTCCCTCTCTTTTATTATAATTGATTCTTCTATTAAAGGAATATTTTACAATTAAAAAATCTCAAAAACTGTCAGTTACCCAACACAATGATTTGTTTGCTTCTTTAATTTTGGTTTGGAGCTACATGATGAAACTTTATCACAAAACCTTTAGCCTCACATCCATTTCTGAATCTGCTGCTGGTGTGCTACTATACTACTATAGGGTTTACATCATTTTAGCCATATTATTAGGCGCTTGCACATGAAAAATACAAGAGTAAGTCGGTTTGTAATAGAAAAGTTATGTGGTAATTTAGACATACAGCTTGAACAGTGTTATTCTGTCAGCATTAAGCTCTTCCTTGTCCGTAGAACTTCTTCAAGGCAAAACTAAAGAAGCAATACTAGGACACCAAAATGGTTAAAGAAAACAATGTATACATTTCATTTTCTGGTGTACTGTTTATTAATGATTTTACTGTTTATTAATGAGATTGTTTGTCCTGATTGTTTTGCTCTGCTTTACAGGCTTTTTTCCTGGAAGTGCCCAAAGTTGTGAAGCCTTCTTGCGACACAAAATGACTTTGATTTCTCCATCAATACTAAGAAAGTATGGCATACCTCTTGAGAAGGTTGGTTTATGTGTCACTTACAGCTGTTTTAATTCACTTTCAAACTCTGTTTGGGCAGAGAAAATGCAATTTTTTTTCTTTCGAAATCGTTTAAGGACTTGACACATGAATTGAAGAAACATAATCGCAAAATCTGACTCTAAACTTTTAGTGATGTCTGTGGTGTAAGTAATGCATCGTTTTGTTTTGTTTGTTTTCTCCAAAGAACCAAGAAAAATGTTATAATTGCAGTCATGATCATCATTCGTCTGAACACCAGTTGTATGGCATAGATATTAAAAGATATTTTTTTAAAAGATTTTTTGTAGCAAAATAATGTAAATAATTACTATTTGAATGAGCTTTTTATTACGTCTGTTATGGTTGTAAGTCAGACAGGTTAAAGAACAAAAAAAGCGGATGAAAATTTATATATTTTAGATGAATTTGTTTTTAATTCAGATGAAATAAAAGGCAGAAAATATCAGGTCGCAATAGGGACTGTTCATTTAACATTTATTTTTTTGTATGTATTTAAATAGCTATGTTTTAACTGGTTTATTAATGTGATGTGCAGTGTAAGAGGTTTTATGGAGTTTTTCCCCTTTGTTTTTAGAAAACTTGTAACTACATTCAAAAAAATGAATGTGTGTGAAAAACGATGCCATGTGTTTGGAGTGTTTGTGTTGGAGTGGAGGTGCATACAAGTGTAGATTTGTATTGTAAATATAACATGAACAGTACAGAAACCATAAACTTGGCAAGAAAAGACATGAACAGATATACACATTTCTTTGTAACCATGACTTAATCATGAAATGCTCTTATAACAACCTCAAAATGTTAACTCGGGAAATGAAATGTGAGAATATATGTGATATGTTGTTTTATGCACAAAATTTGCAAGAGAAAACATAAAGAATTGCTGACTTTGCAGAAATTTTGTCTATTTGGTTGTGAAGTAAAATGCGCTAATTTTGCTTAAAGTTTGCATAAGCGCCACCTTCAGCAGTCACATGTCTCTCATCCTGCCCACAAATGTCACACACTAGTTCATAGTCAGCAACCTAGCAACTAAAAACTAAATTAGCAAGTGTAGCCTACTGAGATCTTTCTAATAATGAACAGGATTAAACATTTCCACACCTTGAAACAGACGGATGTCAGTCCAGCCTCAGTACAGTGTGCAGAGATACTCTGTTATGAAATAAAACATTTAGTGGTTAGCTATGATTGTCAGAATAGCTTGTTTGGGAATTTGCTAATAAGCCATTAATTACCAAAACAATGATTTAAAACAGTTGAGCTATTCAACACTTGCAACCTCTACGTAGGAATGACACTTTTGTAATCTGAGGTTTGTTTTCTACAGAATATAACAGAAAACAAAGTAATGTCTTTCTTCAGATGTCTGAGATTTGGGTAAAGGAATATGAATTCTAATGTTTGGGACTCAAACCTTAAGTCATCTCTTGTATCTATCAGGTTGCACAGGACGCTGGTCAGTTCATGGTGACCTTCCCCTATGCCTATCATGCTGGATTCAATCATGGATTTAACTGTGCAGAGTCCACAAACTTCGCCACTCAGCGCTGGATCGACTACGGCAAGCAGGCAGCATTAGTAAGTGTGAGGATTTGCTTCAGACCTTCACACCATGATCAAGTCCAAACACCTCTCAGCAACTACTACGATCTGAGCTTGGTCAGGCTTTAAAATACAAATTTTATGTGTCACATACACAATCATACACAGTACAATGTGTAGTGAATTTCTTTGTACGACTTTAGCAGTGCTCGTGATTTTAAAAATTACTTTTTCATCACAGTTTTTTTTTTTAGAATTGGAATTAACTGTCTTAAGTATATGTAATGTGGTATCTCAGTGTTTAAGGTGTTCGACTACTACACCAAGCTGCCACTTAACCCTCAATTGCTCTGGTGTATAAACTGAAATTAAAAAAAAAATGTAAGTCACTCTGGATAAGAGTGTCTGCTAAATGCTGTAAATGTAAAAAAAAAAATGTATACGTAAAGGTTTTTAAATTCTCTCTGGTAACAGAAATAAGCTTGAATTTTTTGAACAGACATGCTTGTGTCTTCAGTGTACACGCTTATGATTAATACTGAAGAAAATCATAACGTAGACCACAGTAGTCTACACTACACACTGGGATACAGATTGTCTCACAGCTGCTTGAGAGTTTATCCCTTAGTGAGCAAGCAAGGGGCTGCAGGATTTTATTTTATGAATTCGAGGACACGCGTTATATTCTATAGCCTGTGTTCTTTGTTTGCGCATAACACAACTTTTCATACAATCATCATTTTTGTCGCAAAGTGTACAGCGCCAAATAAACCTGAGAGCAAACTGGTTACTATCCCTGTCAGGTTCTGTTGTTTTAGCTATCATATAGTAATTATCAGTCAAACAGCCTACAAACAATAATCGGGAAGAACATATTGACCCAGTCCCATGCTTTGTTTACCCAAAAAAACCTAATTGAAACAGCATGGTATTAATAAGCGTCCCTACATGGGTGTGTTGCTGGTATGAGGAAGCGGAAGGCAGACAAGCTTTTCCTTTCCCATGCAACTTTATTTTTGTTTTGCTTTTCAACACAGAATTTTGAGACACATGCTTTCACACACACAGCTCTGCATGTTCAGGTCTCTGAACATCTCTAACTCTCCATCCTAAAACTTTTGGCACTCACTGTTGGGAGAGCAAAATTATTACTCGGCCCAGTAGCAAACACAATGTAATCATTTATGATGAACTAACTAGTTTGCTACTGAGCTGTGTGTGTGAAACTAGCTATTTAGGTCCATTAATACAGAATAAGGAAATCAAATGAGATTATGAATTTCTTGGAAAGGTTGATCATAGTTTTGTTTTGTACCTCATAGTTATTAGATCATATTTTTATTATTGTCTTCTGAGAGAATCTTTGATGTAGCACATCATGTTTGTGACAAAAAGACTTAAGCAAACCGTGTCATTGTGTGTCATCATCTTTGCCTCACAAGTAGAAATACTGAACATCAGTTGTGTAACATATATTTGGTAAAGTGAGATTAGAATACAATGTTTGTTTTCGTCTTTCCTGTCACAGTGTTCATGCCGTAAAGATATGGTGAAGATTTCTATGGACGTGTTTGTGCGAAAGTTCCAGCCAGATCGATATAAACTATGGAAGGCAGGAAAGGACAGTGTAAACATTGACCACACCAAACCCACACCAGAAGCTGCAGAGTTCCTGGAGGATGGAAAGGCACCAGGTGAAGCAGGAGAACTAAGCAACAGCAGCCTTGCTGATACCAGAGGAGAGGGGGAGACAAAAACAGCAGATGACAATGGAGGGGAGAGAGAGACCGAGAAGTTACCTATAGTGCAAAACAAGACAAACACCAAGGGAGAAGACAAAGTGATAGAAAATGCAGATGCACAGCAAGTAAAGACAGAAACCAGAAAGACTAAACCACAAGTAGATGGTGAAATGAAGAAGACACAGACTGAAGCAGACAATACTGAGAAAATAAACATAGAGAAAGAAGCAACCGATGAAGAGAGAGTCCAAACAGAAAGAAAAGAGTCAGAGCTGGAGTACATAACGGATCAAGAGGCAGGTCTCACGGAGACAAACAAATCTGAAAGAGAAATAGGGGAAACCGAGAGGGAGACAGAAAATAACATCACAGAGAGCAGAGAGAAGGATAAGACTGATGGGGGGAAAGATGAGACAGACACAGTAGAAATAGAGACTGAAGAAATAAACCAGCCAAAGACTGAAACAGAGACAGCAAGGAGAGAGATGGAAAGTGGAAAGGAAGAGTTGGACAGCAGTGAGATAAAGCACGATGTGGGCGAGACACATAGCCAAGAATTGGGGACTGAAAAAAAGAATCTGTCTGTCGTTCAAGTGACGAACACATCTGTGACAGAGATGAAAACACCAAAGAATGTGGAATGTCAAGAGACAGACAGAGAAGATAAAGAAAATGAAAAAGAAGACAGAGAGACAGGAGAGGCAAGGATGGATAATTCTGAAAGAGGGAAGACAGAGAGTGAGACAGAGTGTGGAAAGATGGAATGTGAGACAGGTGAAACAGGAAGAGGCAGCAAGACAGATAGTGGTGAGACGGAGAGTGACACAGGAGTGACAGGGATAGGGAAGATGGAGATTGAGGCAGGAGAGACAGGGATAGGGAAGATGGAGATTGAGGCAGGAGAGACAGGGATAGGGAAGATGGAGATTGAGGCAGGAGAGACAGAGATAGGAAAGCTGGAGAGTAAGACAGATAGTGGCAGTGTAGAGAGTGAGATGGGGGAGACAGGGAGAGGAGAGATGGAAAGCCATCCAGAAGTCGGAGAGATAGAGAGTGTGACAGAGAAGGAAGAACAGAAAAGAGAAACACAGAGTGGAATGCTGGAGAATGCGAAAGAGGAGAAAGGCTTAGGGGAAATGGAGGGCAAGACAGGGAATGAAGAGATGGAAAGTATGACAGGGGAGACTGGGAGAGGAGAGATGGCGAGTGAGTCAGTAAGGGGACAGATTGAGGGTGAGCCCAGAGAATTGGAGAGTGAAGCAGGGGAGATGGAGAGTAGACAGATACATAGTGAGATGGTACAAACTGACAGACAAATGGAGAGTGAGAAAAGCAGGGGTAAAATGGAGCATAAGACACGAAAGACAAATAGAAAAGAAGTGGTCAACGAGACAGAGGGGACAGGGAAAATAGGGATAGGGCTTAAGACAGTAGAGGCAGTAAGAAGGATGGAGAACAAGACAGCAGTAAATACTGAGAGAGAACCAAGTACAGAAGAAGTGGAGAGTGAGTCAGGATGGAGAAGTTGTAGAAATATGGACAGTGAGACAAGGGGAAGAGAGGTGGGAAGTGAAGCAGAAGATACAGAAAAGGGGGAGATAGAAATGGACACAAAGGAGAAGGTGGTGGAGAATGAGACAGGAAGAGGAGAGGTGAAGACAGCGAAAGGGAAAGGAGAGACAGAGCGCATAGCAGGGAAAGAAGAGATGGAGAATGAGATAGGAGAGACAGGGATAGAGGAGACGGAGGTAGAGAGTGTAACTGAGAAGGAAGACATGGAGGGTGAGACAGGGAGAGAAGAGGGAGAGAGTGTAAATGAGAAGGAAGACCTGGAGAGTGAGACGGGGAGAGAAGAGGGAGAGAGTGTAAATGAGAAGGAAGACCTGGAGAGTGAGACAGGGAGAGAAGAGGTAGAGAGTGTAACAGTGAAGGAAGACATGGAGGGTGAGACAGGGAGAGAAGAGGTTGAGAGTGTAACAGTGAAGGAAGACATGGAGGGTGAGACAGGGAGAGAAGAGGTAGAGAGTGTAACAGTGAAGGAAGACATGGAGGGTGAGACAGGGAGAGAAGAGGTAGAGAGTGTAACAGTGAAGGAAGACATGGAGGGTGAGACAGGGAGAGAAGAGGTAGAGAGTGTAACAGTGAAGGAAGACATGGAGGGTGAGACAGGGAGAGAAGAGGTAGAGAGTGTAACAGTGAAGGAAGACATGGAGGGTGAGACAGGGAGAGAAGAGGTAGAGAGTGTAACAGTGAAGAAAGACCTGGAGAGTGAGACGGGGAGAGAGGAGGTAGAGAGTGTAAATGAGAAGGAAGACATTGAGGTAGAGAGTATAAATGAAAAGGAAGACCTGGAGAGTGAGATGGGGAGAGAGGAGGTAAAGAGTGTAACAGCAAAGGAAGATATTGAGAGTAAGACAGGGAGAGAAGAGGTAGAGAGTGTAAAACTGAAGGAAGAAACAGAGAGTGGCATAGAGAGAGGGGGTGTTTTAAAAAAAGCATATGAAGAAAGAAAAATAGAAATTGCAGATACCATAAAAGAAGAGAATGCCAATCCAAAGGAAAAAGTAGCAGAGAAAGAAAGCAAGGTTATGGAGAAAGGAGTAACGGAAACAGAAGAAGAGACTAAGACAAGCATTTCTTCTATTCAGAACAAGAGGTGAGATCAAGTCACATAAACACACTCGCCACAAAAACTTTGTGTAGAGATGCTGGCATTAGATAAACCAGTCCACAGTCCTACATTGTGCCTTTTTCACTGGCACTTTGTTGGAGGAACAGGAGTACACGTGAGCTCTGTATTGTTCTAAAGACTTTTCTCTTTATTCACCAGAAGCAATTCTCAGCCGAAGGGGAGGATGAAACGGCCGAGAGGAGCCAGTGCTGGTTCTGCCGAGGCTGTAGAACATGTCACGCGAAAGAGAACAAGGTTCAGTCATCCTAAAACAAAGCATGAGGCAAAACAGCCCGATTCATCAGGACAAGGTGAGAATCATGCAGTCCTTCCAGTCTTCTCTCTTCTCCTTTCCTCTTCCCTGCCTTACTGATATTCATTTCTTTCAGATGCGAGTGACACTGAGGACAGCATGGAAATAGGCGCTCCATCACTGAAAGAGGAAAAGAAGTCAGACCAGTCCCACATAGAGATTCCACCTCCTCATCTTTCATCAAATAAACAGCCACTCACCATCACTCCTAAAACTCCTAACCGAAGCCATAGCTCTCTGCCCTGCCGTATCACTACTACGTCTTCCCAGCCTCGCAAAATCCCCTCTCGGCCCAAAGAAAACACTCCATGCTGTGATACTAGAACTAAGCGCCCTCAACCTAACACCACCGCCTCTCTGTTACGGCGTGCTGTTATCACCAAACACAACAAAACCACCAATCAATCTCCATCTAGAAACATTACTGCACGCTCCATTGACCTCAGCATTCAGGCTGCCAATAATTCAAGATACCGTGGTGATATAACACCAAAACGCAGGAAAACCAGCCCTAAACATGATGCCAATCCCAGGGAGAGTCATGGCATCTCTGTACCAAATGAGAACAGTGATGAGACCAAGGCTACCTACGGAGGGAGCTCGGCCCAGCGGATTTTCCAACGGACGCTCAGTCCTGCTGAGGTGCTACATGTCCACAGCTATGCTAAAGGAGACTACTGCGATCTGGATCGACAACAAAGAGACAGCGACACAGACACAGAGACACAGGAGAATGGACAGGTCACGTACATTTACATACATATTCTAGAGTTTCTAAAAAGTGAGTGCACTACTAAGGTCTGCTTTGTAAATACAAGAACGTAGTGCTTATCTCAGCTAGCTTACAAAAGCATTTTTGGATGCTAGAGACATTTTGTGGTTGGGACTGTCTAGATCTCAACCACTAGCCTTAAGTCTCATACCTTGTGTTGCAAGAATTTAGATCTAAATTGCTAGCAATTGTTAGCTAGGTACCTAGCTCTGTTTTACCAAGAGGTACACAATAGTGAGCAGCTGTTACAAACCGAATTCTTATTTTACAATCTACCTATCAACGTCAAACCACAAAGGTACAGAATGGTGAATACAGAGGTGAATTTCTGTATTAAATACAACTATACCAAGTGCCTGTTTAATGGCTGTTAAATATTTTCACATTGAATTTTGAGCTGAAAGAACCCACTGTGTAGGGGTTTATATAGTAAAGAAGTTGTGTACATCAGTTTTACACCTCACTGCATTTACAGTCTACTTTGGATAATAGTAAAGTCCACTATTTACTAAAAATGATTTGTCCACTGAGAACTTTGCAAAAAAGGACTACACTCTTAATATAGTGTGTAAATATGATGTGTTAACAGGAATTGAACAAAAATGTAGATCATTCTAGCGTAGTAAATGTGTGGGTTTTCTTTTAACCAGCAGGGGGCAGACGATGGCTCTTATGAGGCACTGAACAGTCTAGTGAGGCTGCCCAGACAGCATCCCTTAATAAAGGACAGCATCAGTGATGAGGGTGAGGAGTTTCATGCCAGTGTGCTGATATCTGTGTATTAAATTGCTGGATCCAGGTGTGACCTGCTATCAGGGTACAAAATAAGTGGCTTACAAGGTGTGTGTGTGTGTGTGTGTTACAGAGCTTCAGGACCAGGCCTTATTTGAGGAGGATGGTTTAGAGGGTGAGCTGTGGGCTAAGCCTCTGGCTCAGCTGTGGCAGAACAGACCTTGCAATGAACAGCGAGAGCGAGAGTACAACAGAGAGATGGGCCTCCAGCCACCATACTGTGCCGTCTGTATGATCTTCCAAACACACCAGCGGGTATGTTACCAAAAATGAAATGTTTTTGCATTGTGGACATATGATTCAAATGTTCTGTTTGAACTGCACAACATTTCACACGGACAAGGCAACACAATACTCACTGTATTCTCAGTAATAGAGCCTCAACATCTCACAGGAGGCATTGATGAGATCTATCGATCTATCTATTGATCTGTCGATCTATCGATCTATCTATCTATCTATCTAGTGCCTTGCAAAAGTATTCATACCCGCTGAACTTTTTCACATTTTGACAAGTTACAACCACAAACAAAAATGTATTTTATGTGATAGACAAACACAAAGTGGCACGTAATTGTGAAGTGGAAGGAAAATGATAAATGGTGTCCAATTTTTTTATTTTTTTATTTTTTACAAATAAATATCTGAAAAGAGTGGCATGCATTTGTCTTCAGCCCCACTGAGTCAATACTTTGTAGAACCACCTTTCGCTGCAATTACAGCTGTAAGTCTTTTTGGGTATGTCTCTACCAGCTTTGCACATCTAGAGAGTGAAATTTTTGCCCATTCTTCTTTGCAAAATAGCTCAAGCTCAGTCAGGTTGCATGGCGAGCATCTGTGAACAGCGATTTTCGAGTCTCGCCACATATTCTCAATTGTATTTAGGTCTGGACTTTGAATGGGCCATTCTAACACATGAATATGCTTTCATCTAAACCACTCCATTGTAGCTCTGGCTGTATGTTTAGGGTCATTGTCTTGCTGGAAGGTGAACCTCTTCCCCAATCTCAAATCTTTTGCCTAAAAATTGTCTCAACTGAACTTGACTGTCACAGTCACTGTTGCTGGTGACATGATATATCATTCAGCTATACTTCTGTAGATTAATGCAGGTGTAGCTTTGGCATTCCCGACAGATATCCATATCACCCCACCTTTTGTTTTCTGTCTAGTCTGAAGAGGCTGACTGCGAGCAGACTACAGTTCAGGCTGGACGTCAAATGAGGACAAAGCCACTGATCCCTGAGATGTGTTTCAGCACAACCACAGAAGAGTGCACTGACCTTCAACTGTCTACTCCACACTTGGATCAGGATGGAACAAGCCTGCTGGTTAGCTGCTCCCACTGCTGTGTGCGTGTACATGCCAGTGAGTACTCTTTAAAGAGCTTACAGTGCTTGTTAACACACTCTCACACAAGCTCATACTGCTGTTTAACCCTCTGGAGTCTGAGGGTATTTTTAGGGCCATACCCTGACGTTTGTGCTTTTTTCAGTTACTTATAAAGACATAAATTGCAAAAGTCTAATATCACTGTAAGCAGCACAAACCGGACTACAATAATATGTGAGCAGCATGTATGTACATGATTGTGTTTTTGAGAAAACAATGTTTACGCGTGGTTAGTGAAAAATGAAATATTTTACATCACTTGAATAAGGCCATAAAACACATACAGAACATCGGGTTCACAAGACTTTTGAGAACTGTAGCCTAGTAGCCTAGAGTTTTTGCTTCAAAATTATGTGAAAATCATCTTGTTTACTCGCTCACAGAAAACAATATATTGATTTAAATTTTCTAAGACACTTTTTGTTTGTAAAGGGCATATGCGAGTGGGCGTCAACTATCATGAATATTAATGCAATTCACACCTGAGAAGACAAAGGCCTGCATAATGAGCTGCATAATGAGCCTTTCAGGCAGGTATGTGACTGAGAGAGGAGTTACAAGAAAGAATGTGAGGACAAAATAAATGTGTATTTTTTGTTTGTAGTTTATTTAGAATATTTAACTATCACACAAAATCACTTTAGAAGTTAGTAATAACACAGAAGACACAATCAGGAAAAACAGGAGAAAAACAGGAGAAAAAAAAAAACAGGAGAAACCGGACCACTCCTTACTTTCATACAGATTACATAAAAATAGATTATTTGTTTTTGACTTGAATTTGTTTATTTAAAAGTAGACATTTCAAGCTTTCTATGCATATGTTTATCTTGTATTTGAGACAAGTATTCGCTGAGATTCGGGTTGTTTTATTTATGTGTGTGTGAAGAGTGGTGACCGAGATGGCAGAGAACGCACTCTGTTTATTTTATTTATTCTACAAAAGCACAGTTTTGTTGTTATTATGTGTATACAAATAAAAGTAGACCCTTTACAGATTCGATTGATGTATTGCTCTTGTCTGTACAATCGAAACTGAAAGTGTAATTGAAGTTCTTTTCGGCCTTAACAGGATATTATGCCACAAAACGTGTATACGAGTTCATCGACTCCAGAGGGTTAATACACTCACACACCAACAAGCTCATGCTGCTTATTGACACCCTTACAAACTCAAAGGGTTACACTGCTGATTAACACTCACGTGCTAACAAAACCATTTGTAGGCTTTCCAGTTAGAGCTACAAACCTGCGCTCCATTGCTGCATACCAAAAATGGCAGAACATAATAGTTATCTTCATCATTTATTCTTACATGTATAATATTTGTTACAGCTCAGTCTAGTATTGACTCTTTTTGAGATCATCTTGTACAGTTTGACAAGTAATAATAGTAAAATGTAGCTGAAGTTCCACCAGCTTTAGTGGTACTATTTAAAGTCTGTGTTTGTGCATGTGTTCACATAGGTTGCTATGGCGTTTCCCCTGAGAAAGTAACAAAAGACTGGAAATGTGCCCGTTGCAAAGCCAACGCCCTGACGGAGGTCAGTGTATATAACTGTTTGAAGATTGTTTATAAATGAATGCTTACATTTGGAAATTCTTTCTGGCTAAAGTTCTATTTACTGTAAATAACCAGGTGACCACAAGTTTCCAGGTATTAAGTTTGTTTTTCAAGTGTACCCTGTTGTACCTTGGCTGAATACCTTGGCTCAACTGTAGTTTCTAGTCTATCACTTCATCAGTTGGAAGGACGTTTGATAAATGTGAGATGATGTCAATATCACACAATCAAGTCTTCTGTTCTAAAGTCTTTTATAATGTGTTGAAATGTTGAAAACATTTGAGTCTGAGTCGTCACAACCTGCCTTTATTTTCCTGCGTACAACATAAACATTGTCATGGGAGAGCTGATTTTCCCATCAGTACTGTCACTTCTGCATATATCAGTTTTCAGTAATAAATGTTCCAGGTCAGTCAAGTAGTAATGTTATCGTTGTTGTTAGAACCTACCAAGAATCTTTACACAAATTCTCACCACACTGACATCTCACTTTGGTGTCTCTCTTCATTTTACAGAGTTGTTGCCTGTGCTCATTAAGAGGTGGAGCCTTACACAGAGCCAACAATGACAAGTGAGTGCTCCCTCTTTTACTAACCAGCAGCTCAGCACTGAAACTAATGAGCTACTAGATCTCAACTTCTCTCTGAATTTGTGGGTAAAACTTAGATACATCTGATCTTGCAGGTGGGTGCATGTGCTGTGTGCAGTGGCAGTGTTAGAGGCTCGCTTTGTGAACATCACAGAGAGATCTCCAGTGGATCTCAGTGGCATTCCATTACAGAGATTTAAGCTGGTAATATAACCAAGCCTTCTTTTTTTACCGCAAATCTTGTGACCTTGATGCAAAGGAAGTGCCATTTCCTCTTTACTGTGAAGTCATTGTTTTGCATTTATTCTAATCACACATCACATGGAACTTCTTAGCTAATATGAGGCCAAAAACAGTAACACTAATAACTAGCCACACATAAATAAATTGTTATCTGATTTGGGCATTAATAGGCATTTTTTTTATCAAGTAATGAAAACCTTTAGTGCATGTATGCTTTTAACATAAATAAATAGACTTCTTATTTGTTTTTCTACATCTATACTGGTATGCATATATAACCAGATAATGAAGCTGCTACACCAGAAGCAGAAAGAAACTACATATGGATTTCATAACCCTAGATTATTCTAACAATGTTGCCATAGGTGCAAGAATTGAGAAGGACTTATAGATGGTTATATGGGGTAAATAATATTCCATATAAATCAAAATGCCTTCCTGCCATTCCAGCCAGAGGTGAATTTCTCAATATTTCTCCCTAGTTCCTCCTTAGTTTTTTTTTTCTTTGTCGCTATGCCCATTAACTTCATAATTGAGAGTTATGGCATTCATAAAAGGTATTATTTTAGATTACAATAATTACAGTGAAGCAAATGGAATTTTTAGACTTCTGAACACTAATGCTCTCATTCTAAAATGATCAGTATATCAAACTCACCTTATTTCTCCTTTGTCATGTCAAGGCAAATGTGTCACTCACCAAGATTGTATGTTTTATAGAAATGTTACTATTGTAAGAGGCGGATGAAGAAAACGATCGGCTGCTGTGTGCAGTGTTCTCATGGTCGCTGCCCCACCTCGTACCACCCTACCTGTGCCCAGGCTGCAGGGGTCCTTATGCACCCGGATGACTGGCCTTTCATTGTCCACGTCACCTGCTGCCGTCACAAAGGCCCTGTCCAATCAGAGGTACAAAAGTAGAAGATTGGTACTTATGCTTTAACTGTCCAATCAAAGTTATACAGATAGAGCAGTAGTATAGTTTTATTGTTGGGGTACTTAACAAAAGTAGGAAGGAAAAACCTGCATTCAATTCATACACAGCTTGTAGAGCCTTTGTTGTTATTGTTTCCAAACTTCAGAGATAGCACAACTGTAATATTTTTGTTAGGAATTTAGTATGTTAGTTCCAAGGCTAATATAAGATAATCATTTATTCTTCACCCAAAGGGGAAATAGACTTTTGATAAAAACCTAAATGCAGATGATGGTATCATTCTATTTTGTTAAATTTGATGTATGGCTCCTATACATCATTTGACTCTTATAAGTGGCAGAAACACATCTTAAGATCAGAAAATGTGTTCTTCCATTTACAAAAATGTGGTGGTTTGGGATTGAGAGGAACCATGACAGACAGACAAACTCAGAGATTTGTGTTGTGGCTGCATGGTTTTAATGATGGCTACATGGTTTTTCACATTTTTAATTATTCATGCTTAGTACATCCATATAATTAGTTGGTACAGTATGTCATGTCATATTACATCTGTCTTTGTAATGTGATCCCACGCTGAACTCAAAAATATCTGTATACCAGCACATTTTCTTTCTTTTCCTAATTTCTTTTACTAATTTTTTGCCAAAGTAACTGGCACACAACTCACTTGCATTTTGTTTGAAAGTCGATTTGCCATGTGAAAACGAATAAATATCAGGTTCCAAGTACATCTAACCTACTCTAAAGAACATTGCGCATAAGGCAACAATACATGCTGAAGGGGATGACCGTCCATCACAGGGCAACATGCACACAGTTCAGTCTAGCCACTCAACCTGCCAGCCTGTTACTATGAGGTGAAAGAAATCTTAATATCTCATAGTAATAAATCAGAATAATTTTTTCTTTAGGACAGTTTGCATGGGATGCATTTCTTGTAATGTTCAATCTGTTATGTTACCAACCCTATATACTCTAAGAAGCGGGTGTACTGTAGTAATATTAGGCCAAAGAACATATCAGGTTGTGCTGTAAAAATCATTTCTAGGATTGTATAAGACAAACTTCAGTAAGACTTCTGTGCTGGTGTTCTTGACATTTAGGTGGTAAATTATTTGCCAAACAAATGCTCTGCATCAAACACTGATAAAACCACATGCTTGTGTGTTGTCTCTGTTCATGACCTAATGTTCTTTCACATTCTGTATGGTTTGTGGTTCAGGGCATTTTGTATATGTGGGCTGTTACTAGTACTAACTTAGGTACAGTAAATGTGATATGGGTGTTGGATTCTCAGGGAAAATGTGACTCTTTCTCCCATTTCTAAACAGAGGAAAAAGGAGGCCATGAGGGAAATCAGTGCAGGCCAGAAAGTGATCTGCAAGCACAAAAATGGACGCTACTACCAATGTGATGTGGTTCAGCTGACAAAAGAGACATTTTATGAGGTCAACTTTGATGATGGCACCTTCAGTGACAACCTCTTTCCTGAGGACATCGTGGTGAGCGCGATTGCATGTGACAGCTTAATATATTTCCTCATTTGCATTACATGTTCACCCATTTATCCAGCTTAATTCCTGGTGTGGTTATGGGTCTTGCTAAAGGCCCAAGAACAGAAACAAAAACCAGTCATTTATGTGCTAAATGGTTAGTGGTCTGGGAAAATCCTTCACATGGTCAAAGGATGGCATTTTCTCATATGCATGGTTCTGAAAGATTTTCCTGAACTGAAAAGTCTAGCATTTTAAATGTGTGTTTGTGTGTATATGTGCATGCATTATGTGCACATAAATAGTGGTGTGAAAAACAAAAAGATTGATTCAAGCTGACAGGCAGTATAAAGTTACTCATCACTATTTACAATCGTGGTGAGCAGAAAAGCATCACAGCAGATGCTAAACTTCGAAACAGTCCACCTAAAGGTTTGATGTGTGGTGCTTTCTGAGATGCTTTTTCTGCTCACCACGGATGTAAAGAGAGCTTATTTGAGTTACCATAGATTTCCTGATCCAGTAGATACTACTATAGTCATAGGCCTTTTTATAGAAATACTGTGAGTGAAAGATGTAGTCTCAATTCTATGCGAAATTTATTTATACTAAATTAAGAATTGTGTAACTGGATATTGGGTGAAGTCTTATCTAGTACATGACACTTTTTGTTTGTTTTTCTGCCCACAATCTTTAAAGTACCCGTGAAGTAAAAAAAAAGTACTAAAAGTAAAGTACCAAAATAACCTGATACAAGAGTTTGTTTCAACTGTGTAGGAGTTCTCACTTTCAGTTTGCACATTGTGACTGACATTTTTGGTATCCTAGAGCATACAAATCCGGTCACTATGTTTCTGACGGGTATCGAGCCTTGGCTCATTTGCTTACCATACTGCAGCATTATTTATCCATCTTCCTTGCAGCACTGAGAGCACTAGGCCTCCCCTGTATTTGAGGGAAAGAAATGTCATACACTCCCTGACAAAAGTCTTGTCACCTATACAAGTTGTAGGAACAACAAATAATAACTTGAGGGCAAATTCTTCAGCAGGACGGCGCTCCTTCTCATACTTCAGCCTCCAGATCAAAGTTCCTGAAAGCAAAGAAGGTCAAGGTGCTCCAGGATTGGCCAGCCCAGTCACCACACATGAACATTATTGAGCATGTCTGGGGTAAGATGAAGCAAGATGCATTGAAGATGAAACCAAAGAATCTTGATGAACTCTGGGAGTCCTGCAAGAATGCTTTCTTTGCCATTCCAGATGACTTTATTTGAGTTATTGCCGAGACGTACTGTATGGATGCAGTCCTCCAAGCTCATAGGAGTCATGCACAATATTAATTATTTTTCCACTGCACAATGGCTTTATGTTGTGTACTGTACATTATTTCTGTTAAGTAACAAGATTTTTGTCTAAGCAAAGTCTGACCTTTCTCTCCTAATTAAATAATTAAAAATCAATGCATGATAAGATTTTATTTTGGTAAAATAAGCGTAATCTAGAGGCCTTTGCCTTTCATATAAGCCATTTCTGAATCCAAATGATCAACTAGAAGTCAAGTTATTATTTGTTGTTCCTACAACTTGGATAGGCGATAAGACTTTTGTCAGAGAGTGTACTGTACATGTATGAGTATGTGTATGTACTGAATTATTTCTACAGTCACAAGAATCTTATAGAAAATGCACCAAAACAGTTTATTTGGGTGTTGAAGGAGAAGCCTTTATTTATACTTGCGAATCCAGCAAACCTCAAACATGCACAATCAGCTGCACTATAAGCATGTAAGTGAATACTTGTAGCTCTGGTGTTTTTCATTTGTAATTGGTATGTGTGCCCAGAACCGTGACTGTGCACAGCTGGGTCCTCCACCCATGGGAGAGGTGGTGCAAGTTCGTTGGACAGACGGAATCACTTACGGAGCCAAATTTGTGGCAGCTCATGTCATTCAAATGTACCAGGTAAGCCCAGCATGTTCTGAATGTGAGCGTCACAAATAGTTTAGAAAATGTACTTCCTTATTTACATTTGAATGGAAAATGCTTATCTCAGCCTAGCTCATTATGCAGTTTATCTCTCTGACACAGGCTTGCTGCTCGAGAGCCACATCTTCCAGTACAAAAACAACAATAACAATAATAATAATAATAATACTTTAAAAAGATAAAGACAAAGTTTATGTAAACCATACTTTAGTATCATACATATATTGGATGTATTTCAGCTTGGATTATTATACACGTGTATCATACAGACAGCTGTTTTTGGTGTATTTTAGCCATATTTCCTGGAGCAGGGCTGCATCCAAGTATCTGGTGCTTTTTGTAAAATATGTTAATGCTGATTGTATATGATCATTTTGATTCTGGTCACATGATACCAACTGTAGTTTGTAGGACACTTAGTAAAGTTCAAGAGCTACAAAACAAGCTCTGCTCTGACTAAGGTTTTTCTTGCAGTTATTTCAAACAGCTTTTAAAAAGCTTTGAGAAGGGGCAAATTGTAATGGCTAGACAGCTGAGTCAGAGCATCTCCAAAATGGCAGGTCTTGTGGGGTGTTCCTTGTATGCACTTTTTGGTCCATGGATGGCCAAAGGATCATTAATGTGCGTTGAGAACCCATCTGGTTCAATCCCACAGAATAGCAATTGTAGTACAATTGAACTGGACCAGGGAACTATGCAATAAGGTCTGATGATTTTTTCAACATTTTTGAAAATCTTAGGTTTTTATTTACATCATGGCTGTGTGCATGTGTGTCACTTACCTGGGAAAGAGATGGTGGAAGGTATGATGTTCTGTGCTATGTTCTGCTGGGAAACCATGGGTCCTGGCATTAATTTGGATGTAACTTGGATACATACCACCATCTAAACATTGTTGCAGACCAAGTACACCTTTTCATGGCAACAGTATTGCGTAATGTCACTGGCCTCTTTCAACAGGATAATGCAGCCAGACACACTGCAAAAATAGTTAAGGAATGATGTGAGGAAAAGTACATACTGTAGAGTTCCAGGTGTTCACTTGGCCTCCAATTACCTCACATCTCAATCTGATGGAACATCAGTGGGATTGCCGAGCAAACAAATCCAAACCACGGAGGACTCACCTTGCAACTAACAAGACTAAAAGGATCTGCTGCCAAAATCTTGCCGCCAGATACCACAGCACACCGTGAGATTGTGTTTTACAGAGAACTAAGACTAACTATCCTTTGCTTTTGTATAGGTGGAGTTTGAGGATGGCTCACAGCTCACAGCCAAGAGAGATGATGTCTATACATTAGATGAAGAACTGCCCAAAAGGGTGAAATCCAGACTGGTGAGCTGCAGATTCAGCTACAAAAACCACAAAATCACTAATTAACTAGAACTAATAATGCTCCTTACATTATTACCTATGACAATGTATAATAAATCTGTGCTGTGGTTTTCCACCTACAGTGACTTGATGTTGTGCATGTATTGTAAATCTGGGAAAGTTATCTCATTGACTTAACAGTCACACATGAGACACTGCTAGAGGTTGACCACTGAACTGAGAGGGGTTTTGGGTTCATCAATAGGGTAGATGATAAGTAGATAAAAAGACGTTGGGCAAAATCATAAAAACAGGTGGTACATGAATGGCAACCTTTGTGTCTCCCTTCACAATCTGAAGGCTGAAACTAACTTTTTTGTGCTGCATGTCTTTTTTTTTTTCTTTTTGTTGTGTGCTATCATCCAGTCGAAGGCATCAGACATGCGTTTCGATGGTATCTTTGGTGAGAAGAAGCTGCAGGACAGCAAGAGGCAGCGCGTGATAAACTCCAGATACAGAGGTGATTACATCGAGCCAGTCATCTATCGAACCATCATGGAGTAACCAGCATCATCACCTTCTTCCGCACAGCACCAGCATTGATTGAGCAAAGTTCCCACCCATGTGTCTCATAACATGACGTGAGAATATTTGTGTGTGACATTGCATATATCATCTTTTTTAACAAGTTTTAAATTGATCCAAGAGCATTGCCATCACCCTCATCTCAGAAAAGCTTTTATTAGAGGCATTTTTAAAACACAAACACACGCAGCTGTGCCACATCCTTTCAGACATGATGTGGTTTTTATATCCTTACTGAAAATTGAGCCACTTATGCATACATTTTGGCCAGAAAGCATTAGAGTTTGTACTAGTTTTATACAGGTCCTTGTCGTTCCCTCCTGTTGTTCAGCTTGCATTAATTTATTTCCTTCCAAGTTCAGGGTGCTAATACTTACCCATATATTTTTATTAAACGGAGGAAACATTGCCATTTTATCAACATGAACACCTCCTTTTTTAATCCACACTGTTGTCAAATTGTACAGCTGCATTCCTGAATATTGTAGATTATTTGGAACATAATGAATTTTAGATTTGTTTTGATTTTGTTTTTTGTGTATTTTTTTTTTTTTACCAGTCTATTTATTAGATGGTGCTTTCTGAAAGTAGCCTTTGCAATATAAATGAGTTCTAACAGCACTGTCATCTAAACAGACGATGTTGTTTTTGTTTTAAGCTGGGTGGTTCTTTCAAAATGCCACGGATTTCCTTCCATACTTCCTCTCAGTTAGCTCTGCTATACAAGGCGTTTAAAGACCTCCTTTGCCCTGCTGTTCAGTCAGCTGTGTTTTATGTTCATTACTTACAGCTTTGGCAATCTTAATCAGAACTCTGGTAGGCTTAAGCCTATAACAAGGTTCACATATTGTGCTAAATCTCTAGCCTGTATTACCACACACAATATTATGGTGATATATTGCATTAAAAAATGTTGTTGTTGTTTGACAACTGTTATGGAAGCCCTGGCTGTCCCCATGATTTATTATCCAGATTTACATACACTACCTGAACCTCACATTGCTATTCAGCGGTTATATTGCACCATACTTTTTTAATCAATAAAAAAATTGGTAACTAAAACTAGCCATTTTTTGTTAACTTGCTATTAAGTTAGCTTGCGTCCATCTTTGGAATACCTTAGCCGAACAAGTAGCTGCCTAATGACTCCATAAATGCTTTTTTACTAGCAAGCTAGCTTGTCCCTGAGGTAGCGAAGAATAAATAACTAAATAGCGTGCTTGGTAGTTTGACACCACCGCTTTATAAAATGAACTATCTACAAAACAATGTATTAAATAGGCTGGCATTAACAAGATGCTGTTTTTAAGATTGCTGTTTTAATAGCAATTGCTTACCTACAGTAAATATCCTCGCTAACAAGATCCTCCAGGGTCCTTTTGTAAGGACCTGACCGTTCTGTTCGTGGTACAGTAAACAGAACTGTGGGTTTCCCGTCTCTAAGACCAGGTCCGATGCTGTTTTAGTTGAATCAGCTCCTCATAAGCAAGAAGTACTGTCTTTATGTTGACTTTATTGTGATGATCTAAACGGGACAGAATTCATTTTGAGAGCACAAATACTTCCCAGCCTATACTGCCTACTCAGGCAACTTTTTCACAAATGGAAAGCAGCACATAAGAACATTGAACTGAAATGTCCACGATGATTATAGGGTGCCTGTTTAATATTGAGATATTTTGTATAATATTCAAGACTATCAGAATATGCCTAACCCCCATGCTTTAAAAAAAAAAAAAAGCTAGTTTTGCACTTCTATGCTGTTCTCTTAATAAATCAATAGCTCTAGCCAAGTTTCTGAAGCAGACACTCGCTCCTGAAGGTTTTTTAAAGCCTGTGATATGATACGATGTGTGTGTCTGAGGTTAACAGCTATCAGATGTTTAAGTCCCTCTCACTCAGCAGAAAGGGACCTAAATATATCACCACTTAAAATGACTTATTACAAGTGTTTTTATTATTAAGAAGCCTATTTTATTGCTTTGTTTTATAATAAGTGTTTTAATGTTTATATGCTGTGAGAAATAGAGTTGTATGTAGTTAATTTAAGGACTGGCAATGTATTTTCCCAACTTGCTTGTTTAAGCTTGAGCCTCAGTCATACCGAGAGCCAAGGTTCTGAGATGTCTGTACCTGTCTTTTGTAAAGATTATCTGTGTGTCAGTAAAATGATGTGGGCTTACACAACCTTTCTGTGAGCCATCATTTCATATTCAGTGTATGATTCAGTTGTTACCAGAAATGTACTTTTTTGGCAGATTAAAGTTTATTGTTTATTGTGCTTTCTCACAGTGGTGAAACTTGTACAGAGTTGTAGCAGAATCATCAACATCATTCCGAATTTGAGGTTTCAACTCAAATTGTATAGGAAACATTTTAAAATGATAACATGGTTCCAGTTTTAAATGGACGTAATTGTGTTTTAAATTCTTTGTGTATTTTATCATCCTCAAAGATTATTCTTTTATTGTAGCCAAGGTAGCAACTTATTTCAAAACTACCAGTGGATCAGGAACATGTACTAAACATTAAACACTACTGCGATTCATAAAATGATTCATAAAATAACATTTGAACAAAAGTCTGCAAAGAAAACTGCAAATAAGGATTGCTGGTAAGGATTTTTTCTGGCATGAAGTTTATTCACTCTTTGCACATTAATACTAAGCTCTTCTGAGTAACACCTTTATCCTGAGGAAGTAGGCCTGTCATGATAGGAGTGGTCTCTTCTAAGATGACTCCTCATCCAGAAGGCATGAGGAATGCTTTCCAAAGAACATCCTGTTCAAGGGAATTAAAAAAAATTCAGCCGCAAGGTTTGCTGAAAGCTGTTATACCGCTCATGTTATACCACTCATGTCTGTCTTACGACACTGTTTTGCATTCAGCCTTATTTGTCATGCATCTGAGCGTGTTCTAACAGAGCATGCTGAGCTCCAACGTGCCTGGTCTAAAAGAACCATTAGCAAACCTGAAGCTGTTCTGGTGGATTGTGGTACAAACCGCTTGCTCTACTGGGGTTGCTGAAATCCACTCGCAGTGTCGGCGCCACGAGCGGGCCCTGGGGGGCGTGGCCCGGCCACTTGAGTCACTGTGCCCCCTTACTTCTCAAAATAATAACGAACTTAATTTTAAAAAATGTCTTACAAATTACTTTTATTATACCATGAATACTGGTTAAAGAATAAAGAGTATAAGTTAATTAAAAAAATAATAATTGTACTAACCCATAATGCAGTGCTAACATAGTCAGCCAATTACATTCGCGTTGCCACTACGTCAGTAACGTAAATCAGTAGGCTAAATGGTCAGTGAAATTATTATTATTATTATAATTATTATTATTGTTATTCTAAAGTTTGCGAAGTTCGTCTGAAAACATCTACTAAAACATTGCTTTAATTCAAAAAATCTTTAACAATGGATATAAGAAAATGGGGGGCATGGTGGATTAGTGGTTAGCACGTTCGCCTCACACCTCCAGGGTTCGATTCCCGCCTCCATCTTGTGTGTGTGTGTGTGTGTGTTCTCCCCGTGCCTCGCACACACACTCGGGGGTACTCCGGTTTCCTCCCCGCCCCCGGTCCAAAGACATGCATGGTAGGTTGATTGGTATCTCTGGAAAATTGTCCCTAGAGTGTGTGTGTGTGTGTGCGCCTTGCGATGGGTTGGCATTCCGTCTAGGGTGTATCCTGCCTACCATGAGATTCACGCCTGAGATTTGGGGATAGATAGTGAGACGTTTTTAAATGTTTATGAAGCCTATTATGGATTTAACAAATTGCACCATTGTGGAAACAGAATGCATCGTTGCAAAGCAATATATCTCCAGAATTAAGACAGAGGAAAGTCAACAGAAAATGACGGTTATGAGACTTCTTTCTGAACAACACAAAGTTCTGGAAGCCATGCCCAGTGTTTTTTCTGCGCTAAAAGTTGCGGTCACGTTCGGGGCCTCCACTGGCATGTGTGAGAACTATGGGGTCAGAATTGTTTCGTTATTCTGAATAAATATACTATGATCCACAAATAAATATAAAGAGTTTCACAAATATTTTTTAAATCAACAAATGCACAATAAGCAAACCGTAAATATATGTTACACATTTCACAAAAAGAAATGAAATTCACAAATAAATAAAATGGGATTTGCAAATAAAAAAAATATTTATAAATATATATTTAATTGTATTCATTTGTGAATCGTGTTCTGTGCATTTGTGAATCACTGCACGCATTTGTTGATTGCGTTCTGTGCTTTTGTGGATTTGAAACATTCAAGACTTGCACAAGAATCCACAAATAGGTGGACCCCGCCCACCGTCTACTCCAGCCAATCGGACAACGGTCTCGTGGCGCTGACCAATCGTGGCACGGTCTACCTCCAACCAATCACGTTCTGATTTACTCGCAATCGCATGACTCGAAATCATGACATTATCTACTGTATGTGAAACACTAAAAATAAAAATAAAAAGCTCAGAAACAGAGATGAACCTTTTCAGACAAATATTGTAAACTCCTAATAGAGATAACATGCATGCTATCCTTACTAATCGGTCAAGTGCAGGTCATTTAGAAACAGAAGTTTCATGTGAAATAGCATTCAGTGTCAGCTCACTGTACACCTGTAAACATTGCTCACATTTTGCTGATTGAAAATGTACTGTGTGACTTTATTAAAGTAAAAGCTAAAGGAAGCAGGATGCATTATGCTTACAATAACTCTTAGGTTTCATTATTCAATGTATCATAATTCCTCTATACAGCTTGTATACATTAGAATAAAATGTCATTTCTTCACGACCATAATGCTTTATATAACGTAGAACGATGGCACACAGGGCTAAGTCATGTACGTGCAAGTGAAAGCATCAGTATGAGAAAAATTCAAAGTAAAAAAAAAAATCATGAGACTGTAAATACATGTGAAAGGGCACAGAAATAGAACAAGAGAATCGTACTGGATGAAAAAAACGAGTGCAAACTAGACACTGCATTGAAGAACAGCTTCAGAGCGAGTAAATCAGAACGTGATTGGTTGGAGGTAGAATGTGCCACGATTGGTCAGTGCCACGAGACCGTTGTCCGATTGGCTGGAGTAGACGGTGGGCGGAGTCCACCTATTTGTGGATTCTTGTGCAAGTCTTGACGTTAGAAATGTTTCAAATCCACAAAAGCACAGAACGCAATCAACAAATGCGTGCAGTGATTCACAAATGCACAGAACACGATTCTCAAATGAATACAATTAAATATATATTTATAAATATTTTTTTTATTTGCAAATCCCATTTTATTTATTTGTGAATTCCATTTCTTTTTGTGAAATGTGTAACATATATTTACGGTTTGCTTATTGTGCATTTGTTGATTTAAAAAATATTTGTGAAACTCTTTATATTTATTTGTGGATCATAGTATATTTATTCAGAATAACGAAACAATTCTGACCCCATAGAGAACTCGGCACTAAAGAACGTTTTTACGGACCACAGACGAGCAATGAGCCACACTCGTAAGTCTCAACTCGTGCATCTTGCAT
Organism: Tachysurus vachellii; assembly: GCF_030014155.1. Classification (NCBI taxonomy): domain Eukaryota; kingdom Metazoa; phylum Chordata; class Actinopteri; order Siluriformes; family Bagridae; genus Tachysurus; species Tachysurus vachellii. The sequence goes on from NC_083463.1 coordinate 14,069,009, forward strand.
TTGAGCGGGACTTTACGAAAAAATTTCGCCATTCGTTGTAGGACCTTGTTCTTCAAAAATGTAATTCCTCCTCTCGTCGCCTGCAGCTCTTCTAAAGGTAAGAGGCCTTTTTGCTTTAGTACGTTTGGTTATATGGTGGCTAATTTGCGTGTGTTTTCGCGAGTCTTGCACTTTAGAGTAATGATAAATTATAGTTTACAGTGAGTGACACGTTTAGTATTTTATTATGTTTATTGAAGTTTAATAATAGTAATAGTATGTGAACGAGATAGGCCCCCCAGTTAAACATGAGGCCCCCTCATTCTCTATTCTCTGGCGCCGACACTGTCCACTCGTATCCACAGTGTCATCCCTTCAGTCACAGCTCAAATCTCATGATCAAGGTTGTGAGCTTATTTATGGGTAAGCGCCACCTTTACCAAGAACCACAACACTGCTGTCATCTCCCCCTACTCATCATTACTAAATAACATTTTGCTAACATTTTATTTGAACAAGTTTAGAACCTGATACAGACAGACATGCTTAATCACTAGAATTTATATATATATATATATATATATATATATATATATATATATGTATATATATATATATATATATATAATAAAGTAAATAAAGTGAATTGAGCACATGCATGGGATGTGGTGTCTAAGCGATTAAGGTGCTGGACTACTGATCGGAAGGTTGTGAGTTTAAAATAGCATTCATTCAAATTCCCATGACATGGCAGAATATGATTCCATAGTGGCTTTATTTTAAATTGTAGTAACATAGCCACACTGTAGGGACAGAGTGTATTCAAAAGTATTATGTATTCTGTATGCGATTTTTATTGGTCATTATTATAACCTTTATTTTACCAGGAAAGAAGCACATTGAGATTAAAAATCTCTTTTTCAAGAGCGTCCTGGTAAAGACTAACAGATGCAAGTACGTTTGAGTTTAACAAATAACATCCAACAATACATACACACACATGTTGAGGTTCTCTTTGGGTGTGACAAGGTTGGACAGGATTAGGAACGAGTACATCAGAGGGACAGTCCATGTTGGACGTTTGGGGGACAAAGTTAGGGAGGCGAGATTAAGATGGTTTGGACATGTTCAGAGGAGGGAGAGTGAGTATATTGGTAGGAGAATGTTGGACATGGAGCTGCCAGGCAGGAGGCAAAGAGGAAGGCCAAAGAGGAGGTATATGGATGTAATTAATGAGGATTTGAAGCTAGTGGGTGCAAGTGTTGAGGATGCAGAAGATAGGGTTAGGTGGAGAGAGATGATTCGCTGTGGCGACCCCTGAAGGGAAAAGCCGAAAGAAGAAGAAGAAGAAGAATACATACACACACAAGCAAATCCATCAAATTTCAATATCAATAAAAAAACGAATTAAAACACCTACAGCCCGAAGTTTCATTCTCCAAATCATGTAAAAGTTTGTTAAAAATGTCCAACGGAACCAGTGTCCTCAGATTTAATGCACTTTTTTCCACATTCAGTACGCACCACTGGAACAGAAAGTAAAAATATTTCTTGTGACCTGAGGCTATAGCTAAAAGCATACTTTTTACAGATGTATGTACAAAGATATGATGGAAGCAAACCCAGGATAGATTTGTATATAAGAACATGCCAGTGTTTTTGTCTTCGGATGGACAGCCCAGACCAGCCAACCCGAGCATACAACACACAGTGATGAGTGAGGGTTTTAAGATTTGTTATAAACCTCAATGCACCATGATAAACAGTATCAATAGCATGTAAACATTGTGAAGATGCATGCATGATATATAACATCACCGTAATCCAGTACAGACATAAAAGTCGCGTCAACAAGCCTCTTTTTTGCCTCAAAGGAAAGACAGGATTTGATTCTAAAATAAAAACCCAATTTCACTTTCAATCTTTTCACCAGTTGCTCGACATGAGGACCAAAGGAGAGAGCGTCGTCAATTAAAATCCCCAGATACCTATACTGAGACACAAAACTCAATTTCTGAACCTTGAGACTAGTGTTAATTTCGTCAGACGAGACGAGACGAAATATGTTCGTCAACAACCTTTTTTTTCATGACTAAGACGAGACGATGACAAGACTACACCACTGTCCAAAAACGCTGACTGAGACTAAATTAACATGCATTATTGTTGACGAAAAAAGACGAGACGAAAATGTTTTGTATAAGATAAAAACTAAGATAAAATCTCTCTTCATTTTCGTCTACAATTATCTCTGCTTTTTCATCAGCTGTTACGCCTTTAAAATATTCACGAGTTCGCGGCTTCGCGCTGTTGCTCAAGTTACAGGTCCGCGAAGCGGATCCCGCTTATTATACTGCTACCTACCAAACGAATCAATAATTTGACACAAAATGATGATTTAAAAGGAGTTTATTGATTTAAAAACGATTGTATTGCTTCCTCTAAAGAAAATAGTGCGCTCCGTCTCTGCGGTTAGAATCCTGTGTGTCCATGGCAACGCTCTGTTTTTCATGGCAACGGTGTGTTATAGTTCGCAGAGGTCTGTTATCAAGAAATAAAATAGTGTGTGCGTAGAAAGAATTCGTCCACACGCCGCTCAAAAAAATAAATAAATAAAATAAATAAAAACTCATGAGCGCAAGTCCACCCCTGGTCTAGTCAGGCTTTTTGTGTTAAATTATATTTCCTGTCGCTGCGCAGGATCTTTTATTGTACATGACAGCTTATGTCCCGATGACCGGTCTTTGCATTACGATTAAAAGCAGTATCAATAAAGTAAAAAATGTGATGTGCAGTCAAGTTCGAGTGTATGCACTGTTTAAACCAGTGTTCTCAACTTCTCACTGATACTTCTGTTATTCGCAGAGTTTTGACAAGTTTTATAGCCTTGATATTGTTTCTTATTCAAAAGTGGTGACAGAAAAAACTCAGCACCCGAACCTGAAACCTCTTCCCAAGCCCCTGTTACAATCACATTATAATCAAAATATATAATTAGGCTTAAAAGCAAATGTATATGTAAGGGAATCAAGTTTAACAATTACATGTAATATTGCTCCAAATATCATCAATAATGGTGTGTGCAATACCATGTATAACTTGCATTAAGTCGGTAATTTATATATATATATACACCTACCGTTTTGATCTTAGGCTTTTCATTAAGTTATTTATTTCCACTATAACACTTGTGTTCCTGATATTATTGCATTTAATGAGGCCTCGTTGTATTTATTCTTACAATAGATTCCAGATGTGGTCAAGCTACAATTTTTTGACTAAAACTAGACTAAAATTAAAAGACTTTTAGTCGACTAAAACTTGACTAAGATACCTTGAGTTTTCTTTTGACTAAAACTAGACTAAAATGATGAGACTTTTAGTCGACTAAAACTAAGACTAACAAAAAAGATATGTGAATGACTAAATATGACTAAAACTAACAAGGACATTTGGCACAAGACTAAGACTAAGACTAAATTAAAAATAGGTGACGAAATTAACACTACTTGAGACGTAGTAATAGGCAGAAGGTTATTCTTTGAGATTGGTTTGGATTTAGAAAACAACATGAATTTTGTTTTATCAACATTTAAAACTAATTTTAATTCAAACAAATTATGCTGAACAATATCGAATGCAAACTGTAACCGCAAAAGAGCCTGATTGGGTGTGGATGCAGAACTATAAATAACTGTATCATCTGCATAATAATGAAACTTTACATTATGGACATAATGATCAATATTATTTATATATATAGTAAATAGAAGTGGTCCAAGGACTGACCCCTGTGGGACACCTTTAGTAACATTGAGTGAACCAGATACAAAACCTTCTGCCTGTACACATTGCGTTCTGTTTGAAAGATAGTTATTAAACCAACCAATTGTATGTTTAGATAATCCAATATCCATAAGTCTTTGTATCAGTATCGTATGATCCACAGTATCAAATGCTTTTGATAGATCAATGAATAAAGCAGCACAGTGTTCCTTATTATCAACAGATTCAGTAAGATCATTTAAAACCTTTACGGCTGACGTAGTTGTGCTATGTTGTTTTCTAAAACCAGATTGAAAATCAGACATGATATTATTAAAAGACAAAAATTCTTTTCATTGATTGTTGACAAATGTTTCGAGGACTTTGGCCAAGACTGACAGTTTGGAAATGGGTCGATAATTATTTGGGTGTGTGGGATCTCCACCTTTAAACAGGGGAAGGACAAAAGCTGATTTCCATATAAGTGGAATTTCATTCAAGTCAAGTGACAGGTTAAAAATATAAGACAGAGGTGGGGCAATAAAATCAGCTGCTAGCTTTAAAAAGTAGGGTTCTAAATTATCAGGACCTGCCGATTTCGAGGCATCTAAAGATTTAAGGGCTTTGCACACTTCAGAGACTGCAATTGGTGAAAAGTTGAAAGATTGACTAGACAATACGCTCTCTGACTGAACAGTCAAAGGGTTCACATGAGCATCATCATGAGCATGGTCATTATTGGTATTGGTAACAAAGATTCATCATGAACAACTTACACATTAAACTTTATATTGAAATTCTAAGTCACCTTTTTCAAATCAAACATCCTCAAAAACCTGAAGCCTACAGTGGCTCTAGTGGGAGTATGTGTTATCTTACATTTACAGCATTTAGCAGACACCCTTATCCAGAGCGACTTACATTATCTCATTTTTATACAACTGAGCAATTGAGGATTAAGGGCCTTGCTCAGGGGCCCAACAGTGGCAGCTTGGCGGACCTGGGATTGAACTCACAACCTTCCGATTGGTAGCCCAACACCACTAGTCTGCCACTAGGCCGCCACTAGGCTGCCCACTAGGCCACCACTAAGCTACCCACTAGGCCACCACTAAGCTACCCACTAGGCTGCCAGTAGGCCACCACTAGGCCACCACTAGGGGAGCAATGCAGAAGGTCCTTTAGGTCCTTTGCTCTCTCACCTCTTCATTAATATGCTCATAAGGCGTTTACACCATCATGATTGGCATCTTGTAAATAATTCAGACTATAGTTTAAAATCTGATGATTTTGAATAATTAACCCTATAGATAAAACTATTACTCTATCAGATCAAAATGAACTTGTGTAGATCCCTTACCTACATGCTTCCTCAAACAGATCAAACCTATTCTAAAAAAATAATAATTTAAAAAAGTCTTTGAAACTAGGAGCTATGAAAAAAACCTGACCTCATCCCTGGTCAGCTGCGATACTCACTGCGCATGCTCGCTGATTCAACGCATGCCCACTATTAATTTTGGGGGGCAGATTGTGACGGGGGAGGACTGTCGTTACGACACGGTCTGTCTTCTGCGCTTGAAAACTGGAACCTCGGTTTAAAATGGAGTTCCCAGCTATTTCACAGGACTCGTGACTGTTAAAGAGCAAGATCATGACGTGTGTTTCTCATCTACTGGGTGTATTTTTGACCATTTACTCCGTGTGTTATGTTTCCAGTGGAAAACGATGCAAGGTAAACGACCAGCCCTTGCTAACGGTTTTTACTTTGTGACAGTTAACGTTAATAAACGTATTTAACGAACACACCTGATTTAAAACTTTAAAACTCAACTCTGTTTGTAACCGCAGTATATTTAAGTGGATGGTTAAATCATTAATACCAAAAAGCTGTCCTATGAAGGTGTATATCGCGTAGAAGGCTTTATTTTATACACTTAATCTAGTGCACTTGTGTAGTGAGAATGGCGCCGTTTGATATTCAGCTTTCTTTCTCCTTTTTGTGGGCTGTAAGAGGAGCTACAACATGAGCCACATAAAAGTGTAGCCTTCTTATTCCTGTAACACAATCATCCTAACTAGAAGACCCTCTGAAAGCGAATTCTGTATCAAACCAAGTGTTCATTAATATTTATGAATGGTTGTAGGTTAGCTAGAGCGTTTATGTATATTAATGTTTAATGAGTTGTGTTTCAGGTACCTCAGGAGTTATTTTATACAGCTAGCTGTCGTGTCAATGCTACACTCTTATAAATACATACAAGCTTATTAAGAAAATCTTAATAAATGTTTCCCAATCTAAATTATTTCCAGATATAAACAACATTGTCATCCACCTCTTCACACGTTTATTATTATTATTATTATTATTATTATTATTATTATTATCCACCACTGCTTCCCTCTCTCTCTCTCTATTTTTTTTTTATCTAACTCGAATTCATTTTGCATAAAGGTGAATAACCAACAAATATTTTGTACATCTGTTTTTTTTTTGTTGTTGTTGTTGTTTTTTGCTTTAATAACATAGACATGTTGTAACTATCTTAATGTTCCAGCAGCCCAAACCTTGTCAGCTTCTCTCTAGGTCTGTGGTCATTGTACACACGGATGGATGGATGGATGGATGGATAGATAGGGCAACTGGGCAAACTTTTACAAGGGGAATTTTGATGAATTCTGATATATGATATTGAAAACTCTTTATTTCTACTGTTTTAATATCTGCTAAAATCCATTACAATCCCAGTGAGAGACACCAACACATCATTTGTCTAAAATCAGGTTCTACCATTTTGATTTCCATTTAATTTTCTTTTAGCAGCACTGCATTTATACATTTGACAGCTATGACAAAGTTTTTAAGATTCCAATTTGTTTTCAGTGTTTTGACGATTACATTTTTCAAAACGTATCTTAATCTGATTTAGGATAAATGTTTATAATTCTTTGCCAAAATGCAGTCAAATCAATTTCTGATTCTAAAAATAGATTTTGTGGTGCAATTCACAGCCATTACTTCTTTAATTTGAGGGGAAAAAATTGCTTTGGCTACTTTCGTACAGAAACGCCTAGAACCTATTCGCATCCATGCACAGAATGAAATACTTGTGTGTGTGTGTGTGTGTCTGAGTATCCTTGGTTATTTTTGCAGTGCATTGTCTTGTGCATGTTGCAGTGCATTGTCTTGTGCGTTTCCTTCCTGAACACAAACGTAATCAAGCACTTTGTGTAGCCTAAAAAAAAGATACACAAGTCTTTGTGGCGCAGTCATATAAGATGTGTGTGTTTCTCTGTCAGACAATCATTTGAATATGGCAAATGAGAGATGAGCGCGATGAAGCCCACGAGGAATGTGATGCTGGTGCTCTGTCCCATGCTGGTGCTCGGCTTCCTGTACTATTCATCTGGGAGACTGCATCTCTGTTACTGGGGCCAAAGATCACGTTAGTACTTCTTTCTGTTTTTCTTTTCTTTCTTTTTGTAAATCCTTCTACACATCATTGTCCGTTCACTGCATCAGCTCACTGATCATTCTTCTAGGCACTCACTTTTGAGGTGGAAATCTGTCTCTTTGTGTGTGACTCTATTGTACACACAAAAAACCTATTGTAGACAAATTTGTTCTAGCAAAATGCTTTTAATCATATGACTAAAAGAGTGAGATGGTGTGAGTTACTGTAACTGGTGAAGGTGTCTTTAGGCACATGGGTGCAACACACCAATTTTTTTTAATGCTGACACAAATATCTGGAATAAAATTTGTTCCTTAATTATGTTAAACAAAAAATTTGTTAAACAAAAAATTGTAATAACCTGTTCCTCCAGCACACAATGTACAAATTTTAGGTGCCATGTACAGAAAATTGGCTTAATTGTAAATTTTACCTGATACATCAATACAGAATGTTTTCTTGGCAAACTTTGGGCATGTTAATACCAACCATCCATTAAATGTCACAGCCTCATTTTGAGTATTGTTACTGTATCGGTCCTGCTTGCCTTCATGATTTATGACATTCTTCCAGCATGATAAGTAAGAGTGACATGAGTTCACTAAGAGGTCACAAAAAAGTCTAGTTTCATGAACATGACTGTGAGTTCACTGTTCTTTAGTTTTCTTCCCAGTCACCAGATCAGAATTCAGTAGATCACCTCTGGGATGTGGTAGAACACTAGATTGAAAGTGCATCTCCAGGATTTGTGTGGTGCAAGCATGTAAACATGTGCCAGACTCACAAAGGGATGTTTCTAACATCTTGTGAAATCTGTGCCATAAAGAGTTCAGTCTGTTTTGAGAACAAATGGGTGGTCCTACCCAGTTTTAGTATAGTGTTCCTAATAAAGTGCTCAGTAAAGGTGTAGAATGTGTTGGTGATTTTGTTTTATTACTGGAAAGAAAGTCTAATTAATTTAGAAATTCAAAAGTTGTCCCAAGATATTACTTCAATATAATCTGCCATTTTATTTGATTCGTGAATTGTGTATGAATGTTTAGGTAAAGTTTATTCTTTCTGTGCTGTGACTCAACAATTGTTCCTGTATTGTATTGTTTTCACAGAACAAGACTATAATTTAGCAGAATCAGCTAAGCTTTCAAAAATGCAGCCTTAAGTCAGTTTGCCTAGAACTCCGTTACCAGGTGACTTTTATCTCGGCTCGATTACAATGAGAAAAGCAATGTGATCCTCATTTGACCCGACTGCAGGAAACAAATTAAGCAACATGCATGTACAGGAAGCATGTTTTCAGTAGATGCAAGCTTCTAAAATGAGCTGCAAGCTGCAAACTTAGCGGAAAAAAACAGATCTCTGAAACTCTAATGTGTTGTGGGTATTTAATATAAAGAAACGAAAGGAGAAAATAAAAGCTGGATGTGATACACAGGTTAGTTTAGTTGTATTTAATGTATTGAATTATCTAGTCAGTAATTCAGTGCCAGCTTTGTGTTTTTTCCGGGTTTTTGGCAAGGGTTTGTTTACAAGTGTTTACTATGTTTTTGACCAGTGTATTTTCAATCAGGAAGAACTTTCAGCTGTTGGTTTGGTTCACCGCGTGTTGTGTGAAACTAAACCAAAGTATCAACCAAACTAAAAGTATCAGTTTCACTTAGAAACAGAATAAATTGTCAACTTTAATCATTTAGCCTCAATTTGGGAACCACACACTTGGTATAGTTCTAGTGTAGTCAACATGAAATGGGAAGAAAAGTGTATATTATATTTGATATATTTTATGTATATTATATATTTACCTCTATATACCTTAGTTTTTTATTTAGGTTACCGTTTCAGTCTGAATTAAATGATCTACTGCGTAAGTGGCTACCTGACGAAGCTGTTGCGATCACAGCAACCTACAGCAACCTAGTCATTTTTAAAATGCTTACAAATTTGGAAAGTGTCAGAGGAGAGGTTTACAGGTGCTGGCCAGAGGAGGGAGCTCAGCCACCGTCACTGAAGCCTTTATTAACACTGGACCGATCCTGTTTCGCCTTTCACATTCGAGTAATGACCAATGCATAATTCAGTAAACAAAAATAGATATTGTGCATATACTATGATGTGTGTGTACAGTAATTTCAGTATTTGTTTATATACTTAATGCATCCCAATATGAAAAGAAAACAAGTGCTCTGTTGAAAGACGTCTTGTGTGCATTTCTTCCTTAAGCTCTTTTACATAAATAGGCCACTTGTCAGACATATACATTGTTGACAGGTGTCCTGATATCCTATTTATGAATAGTCTTTTCATAAACCTCACTTTTGCATTTATTCAATATAATTTGATCATTCACTGGTAACCGTTAGGCTTTTACTGTTACATTGCAATTCATTACATACAATTTTACTACAGATTTATCCTGAAATTTTATGAAAACACATTCATATGTTACATGTACAAATGATATTATTTCAAAAAGTCAAATTGGATATTGGGCTTTGGCTGAACTGATCCTTATTCATATGCAGCTGCAAAATAAATTCATTAATTTGCACAGATGTGTTTATTCAAAGTGATGAACTAGAATACAGTCCAAGTTCAGAGCTCTGATAATATTTTCATTATATATGGATGAATTTGTTTGTCAGAAGTGTTTATTCAACGTGACTTAAAATTGTTACTGGACACAAACCACAGTGCACAGCTGTGTAGGTGGGAGTTAAAGGTTATTCTCCTCTACAAAATAACTATCAATCTACAGAAAGCAGTATTTCCTCTGTGCTGCTTAAAAACAAACGCTTCTAGACTGTGCTTGTGGTAAAGCTGCAAGAGATCTTAATACAATAATAATGTAATGTTACCAACTGCAGTATGAGTACTGGAGCGCTGAGGGTATTTCTGCATTAGGTTTTAAGTTCTCCTGAGAGAAATATGAAGTCTCTCTACCTGTCATGGACTCAAATGTACTTTAAACTGATGGACCTGGCTGCTGATATTGTACCGGAGTCTCCAGTGTAGGGTTTGAAGAATCATTTCATTTGCATTGTTTGAAATCTGGTGTGTAACTTGATCAGTCTGTTTCTTCTGCTCTATTTAAAAACAAACCCTTCTGAATGGTGCTTTCGGTAAAGCTGGAAGTGATTCCTGTAACTGAGGCTCATCGATCAGCATTGGCCTGCAATTAGAACTGTAATGTTTGTTGGCATTGTGTTGTGGCATTCATAGCCTCTGGGCATTGAAACTGCTGCCAGCTTCCCGTCAATATGAAAACGGCTCACAAAACGCTCACAGATTGTTGAGTTGTTAACCTCTGTCTTGCTCTTGAAGTTGTTCAGGAGATGGAGGAGAAAACTACGGCCGTGCTAGGGCCAGAGAGGAGCTAATGTCACTGTATCACATCTCAGTTTAGACTTGTTAGGACGCTCACGCTTAGCTTTCTGCAAGACATTACAACCAGTTTGCACCCTTTTAAAAACAGGACACAACAACAGGATTGTAAACGCTTTTATTGTCTTTGTACAACCGACCTCCTTTGAGATGTTATAAAGCTATATAAAAGTGATCCTCAACAGGGTCCTGTGCTTTTCTTCTCATGCTTCCATTGATCAAATACGAAGACATGGGTGCCACTGCTCAGCCCTTGAGTGAAGCATATAACTCTCAATTGCTCCGGTGTAGAAATAAGGATAAGGAGGTCTGTTAAATGCTGTATATATCAGGTCTTTAGTACCTGGTTTCCAAAAGAAATCCAACAAGGTCTATTCAGAAAAGCTTGGCCTGCCTTTCAACGCTTGGATCTCACGTGCGCAAGTTATTTACACAATGACAATACTAATAACATTAAAGTAACAACAAAAAGCCAGTTCTGTATAATAAGAAAGATGGGTATTTAATTTTAGGTTGCAAAAACTCCAGACCAAAAGCCTCTGAAAGAGAGCTGGGCCTCTCTAAAATCTGCTTGCCGAAAGCCAGACAGTGCTGAAGCTCTGTCCATGAAAGCCAGTTCTGGTCTCAAGCTTCTTTAAGCCAGGGCTCTTAGACCCAGGTATCTTAAAAAAAAAAAAAAAAAGCTGCCCCTTTATGGCAGCTTTCCTATAGCCAGGCCCCTGAATCAAGACCTAAAAGGTTGAATCATGCTTTTATTTGGACTTTTCCTGCCCAGCAGTTTTTTTGGATTGCTTGGAGAGTTTGTGGCTTTCATTAAAAGTCTGTGTTTTCCTGGTTGCTTTGTCATAATTGTTGTAAAGTCTCTGCAGTTTTATAGTCACTGAAGGTTACTGAGAGGTGAGGATTTCAAAGAGCTTATTTAAGTGTATTGTGTAGTGTTACTAAGGCACACAATCAAAAGCAACCCCATGCAGCCCACTTCACAGAGCTGTTCTGAATGTATGCGAGGGTTAGCAGGTAACACAAGTGATACATCAGCACTCATGAGCTCATTAAGTCATGAAATCCACCTCTGCTATGAAAAGCATACACGCTGTCTTCCATTGCTCCAATGTAGACAATTGTCTTGCCATGAAAACATTGTATTTTGATTAAGATTTAGTGTTCATTATAAAATGAAATGTCTTCTAATTAGTCAACAATATAGTTTTTCACTGAACAAATTAGTTCTTGTCACACGTTTTGGCCCGGTTCTGAAGACCTGCTTCTTTTCTGCTTTTATTTATTTATATTCTTTTCATTTTTTGCTTATCACCAGGAAACCACATTCGCTCACAGGTTTCAGGGATGGTGATGTTTGTGTGTGGTGTGGAAATCTTTTACCTCATGGTATAGGAATGAAACTATGACATTGCAATGAAATGATTACACTTTAGTTCATGTTTAGAGTGGACTCTAACAGGGTTTCCACCTGGTTACAAACCCTCTATGAAAATGAACAGTAATAAGTGACTAACAAATGCATAGATTGGTGTTTCAGCCTAAAAATGTTGTATAGTTTTGTTTTTTTTTAACACGAAATGTGTCTTCAACCAATGCATTTTTTCTGCCAAACACAGGTTTCATTTCTGGCTTCCCTCCAAAAGATATCCAAAAATGTCTAACAAGTTTAGAGACACTACCCGCCTTCCTTTTCCATGCAAAACATTTCAAGGTCCTGTATTTTCTTTAGTGCCAGTTCAGCTCTATCAGATTTAATAACCAGACCAAAAGGTATTCATCAAAGTATCTGAAATTGTTTAAGTTGGAGCAAACAGCCATTGGGGAAGTTTGTATGAAATTAGGACGGAGCAGCTGAGCAGGATCTCCACAGCAGCTTCCACCTGGGAATGGCCGTGTGTGTGTGTGTGTGAGCGTGCGTGCGTGCGCGTGTGTAAAAGGTCACAAAAATCACTTCTTCTTGCAAAAATCCCTGGTCTCACTGCATGACTGCTGCAGGGATTGAATTTAACATGTATTTATGTGTTTTAGAGGTGGACATGGACAGCTCATCCTCCGTGGGACGGCTAATAGCCGCAAGTATAGGTACACTGATTTCCTCGAGATCTTTAGGGTAAACGCAGACTCAGTGGTAGGGGGTTAGTCTAACTGCTCATCACATTGTGTTCTGGCTAACATTTATCTAGCCTGGTTTGACATCTCTGAAGTTTGGCATCAATATGGCTTCCACCTAGACCATGTGCAAATATGACATTCATGACAAGACTATTAAATACTGTGACTTTGTCTTACATGAAGTAAGTGTGCTGAATTATATACCAAGCTTGGGGTTGCTGGTAAAAGTGACGCGAAGCTCCTTTTTACACCTCTTAATATTACACCAAAAGTGCAGACTGAACCAGACAAGCAGGACAGAGTGGAAGTGTGAGTCCTCAGGATGATCAAACCAGGCTGACTGACATTTAGTAATCGTTCACCTAGACTCAAGGTTTAGTCTACCTTAGGGTCCAAAAATCTGACTACTATCATGTCAGAACATTATAACTAATTGTTCAACTTTATCAGGTTATTGGGGAGGGGGGGGAACTTGTACAGGATGTAAGTGTACAGGACTATAAAGCATCAGGTCTGTTTGTGCAGTTTTTTAAAGAAATGAGTTTTTGTTTTTTTTTGTTTTTTTAGTAATTTATTTATTTATTTTTTTCGGAGTCATTAAAAGTCTTAAAGTAACGTAATAGCACATAATTCATTTAACAAACCTGATATTAGAAACATTGCTTCTGAATTCTGACTTTTGGACCCAGTCATATTATCATTACCATTATTACCTTAGCCTTTTAAGAAACACAAAATGTTTATTGAACAGTTGCTAATTGCTTGTTACTGAACACTAACCCCCTGTTTAACTGCTAACCCCCTCAACACTGTGACATGTTAAACTGTCCGAAACGCTCAGAGCTCCGTGTTACAAAGCTGCTTACAGTGCTTCTGTCTCAGTTATGACCATTCTTTAGTGATTTATTAATAAACTAGCTGATCAAAGACACTGGCGTGAGCTACATTTGTCTCATGGTTCAAATCTGTAAATAGGCAATAAGAGGGGAAATTATGGATTATGTGAGTGGATATGCCCACTCAACCCTTAAAGGTGGGGTTCTCTGTTGTTTGAAAGCCAACGTTGACATTTGAAATCACCAAAACAAACACGCCCCTAACCCAAATGGGTCCCACCCCTGTATTGATAGCTCCGCCCACACATACACACGCAACCCAGGCAACTAATGGAAAGAAATGTGTCTTTATCATAGCTGAAGGGAAGAACAATACGATTGCAGATAAACAAACAAGCAAAAATGACACACAAGCATAATCATGCAAAGGACAGCATATATTAGTTCTGTGAAACAAAGCAAAACCAACGTTACTCACCTATCGAGAAGGAAAAAAGCGCCTCGGCGTCTTAAGTAAAGTTGGCCGCATATTCACAGATTGGAGTTTCCCAAGTCAATAACTCCTGAGCTAAATGTTGTTACTAGCAAAACGCGGTTGTAGCTGCGTCTCTACATTACTATGATAGAAAAGAGGTGTTATTTGTGTAGTAACAGCGTTGTGTAGTAATCTGTGAATATGCACCAACTTCCTGCTCCTTCAGTTCTCTCCAGCGCTGGAAAGCTGATCCTATATTAACACGGGTCCTACTTCTTGCCTTATTGTAAGCCGTTCTTCGCTTTCTTTCTTTTCTTTTATCCTCCATTTCAATGTTAAAACCACTTTCTTCTAATGTCACACATGCGCAGTGAACACACTCTCCACCCATATTGACAAGACACGCCCCTTTCTGCTCATTGGCTACACGTTTGTTTTGTTTTTTGTTTTGTTTGCCGGCCCAACGCAGTTTTCTGAAGCATTTCTCAAACAACGGAGACCCCACCTTTAATTAGTGCAGGGGTTTTTGCAGTAGAGAGAGAGAGAAAGTGGGGACGTAATGGCATAGCTACAGACTTTTCACAACCGTTTCTCAGTCACTAGATAGCTTACAGAAGCACAGTGACCTTTGTAAGAATGAATGACACTCGCTACCCAGGCTGAGCTGCTTTTAACCAAAAGATAAACCTTGCTTCAAGTTCTTAGTTATTAGCCATGACGCTAAACCATGGCGCACAAATGCTAAACGGCTCCCACCTCCCACCACCACCACCACCCTTGCCCCTGGTTCATCTTCTTTCTCTCCCTAATGTGAAACTGCTTTAATTTGTGATTGTATGTTCATACGACGAACTATTTGCTTCAACGTCTAAACACCACAGCACAGTATGTGTGGTCTTTCTCTTTCCCTTTCCATACCTAACAGCACATCCTTTGGACTGTTTATTTATTGAATTTTTCTTTCATTTGTATACAGGATTATAATTCTTACAGTTTTAAAGGGTAAAGAAGAAGGTGCTGGTGTGTTATGGAGACAATATCAACTATTATTATTACTTATGAAATTATGTATTAGGAAATTGTTTTGTATATAACTATGCAGCTCAAATGTTGAATTGATCCACACAGTCTTTTCTTTCTTTTTTTCTTTATTTCTGTCTGTCTGTCTGTTGTTCTCTCTCTCTCTCTCTCTCTCTCTCTCTCTCTCTCTTTTTCCCCTCACTTTTTATTTCCTTATCTCTGCGTTTGTTTCTCTTTCCTATCTAGACTGGCTCATGTCCTAATGTGTTTATGATGTTATATTCTAACATAATTACATAATTAGTGCTAATGATTTCTTTATGACTTACCTAAAAAATGTTTGTGCAAAAAAGTATACATACCAAGTTTTGGGGATTTTTTTGGGGGTCTTAAACAAAGGATTCTGAAGCAATGCACGATTGTGAGTATGATATTAGATTTATTTAAAAGTTCTACTAACAAGAACTTAATATCATCAGTTTCATCAGACATTTCCAAAGCAGTTTGGTGAAGAATTTCTGTTATTTTATTTTCTCCATCAACTAAAATCCTTCCCCAAATGGATTTTCACACTTGATATATTTCTAAACCAATTAAACTATTCATGTAAACAATGTAGATTCCTAAACCCTTGATTAACATTCTTATTAGCATTCGTGCAGTATATTTGCTATGTAAAGCACAGACTGAATGACAGCATGTTGTAAATGAAGTAACGGTGTCAGTGTAATGAACTACTGTTAGAATTGCTCGTTGTGAACAGAGACAATCGGAGTGATACAAACAGTGAAATGCCCCAGTGCTGTTATACTAAATATCAGCACTGATGGAACGCTGCTTGTCCAAGCAAATTAGTGGCCCAGAACTAACTGAGG
Organism: Tachysurus vachellii; assembly: GCF_030014155.1. Taxonomy (NCBI): domain Eukaryota; kingdom Metazoa; phylum Chordata; class Actinopteri; order Siluriformes; family Bagridae; genus Tachysurus; species Tachysurus vachellii. Next base: position 14,084,907 of record NC_083463.1, read on the forward strand.
ATAACTGTTAGAGATAAATAGTAACTTCATTTTCAACTGTGCTTCTGTAAAGCTGCCCTGAGACCATGTCAGTTGTTAAAAGAACTATACAAATAAATTGAATTTAATTGAATTAACTGCTATATAATGCAATTTTCTTTTATAAGGATGATAATAATATAAGGATCACGAAGAAGAAGGAGGAGGATAGTGAGATAGATGCTTTGGGAAGATCTAATATAAACATCAAAGATTACTTCTGGATTAAAGACGGTTGAAAGGAATTAATTAAGAAATTATTTGAGTGCAGTGACACCAAGTAGGCTATCATTTTATTTATTTCTTTTTTTGTTTGTTTGTTTCCTGGTTTACATAAATATTGGCTTTAATAAGCGTGAATTTGTTGCATACTTTTTTTTATTGGTCATGGAAGAAATGAATAGCAACGTAAGTTCTGATACTTTGATATTGTGTTTGTTCTGAATTTACAATCTAGCCGCATTGTTTTTCAGAAGCAGTCTGGTTTAATTTCCAGTCTTTCAATATGTAAAATGATTTAATTTTATGTGATGGCTGTGTATTTCTAAGTATGCTGAATGCTTCAGTAGGAAGTTATCAGAGATATCGAAGCATGATGACGCTGCATGACTTGCTATGCACTAACTAAACATCCATGTGCCATGCCTTCCCCTCTTCCCCACATTTTTTGGGAGAAAGTCCCATAATGCTCCTGCTTGGTTTTTCCTCAGATACTCTAGCTAGGAAATAATGTTTCCTATTCTGTGTTTTCTCTTTTTTCTTTCAGGTGTGTATACTCTGCTGATTTGTTTTGTTTGTTTTCTCTCTAGTGTTTGACAAGCAGGGATTCCTCATTAAGTCTGACGGGAAACTGTAAGTAACGACTTGTGCAATTGAGTGTCTTTAATGTACAAAGAAGAAACTTCTTAAGAAAAAATCGATTTTGTATCATGTCAACAACTGCAAGTTTAAGTGTGGGTAAAGATATAATGTGAATTGGAGTCAGATTACATTTGAACCAATGACATAAGTGTGTGTTTTAATCTTTGTTTCACTGTGTGTCTGACTCCGATAACAGATTTAGATAACCGATGAACTCATTCCATATGTGAGGCCACATGACACTTCTGCTTCTTCTTTCTGCTCTGTGAAATGAACACTCACTAGCTAATGTCAGTAAAGGCTTCAGTGAATGAATCCGGAGACCGCATCTGTAGACCGCAAGAGTAGTGTAAGGATAACTAACCCTTACCCTAACCACATTACAAGCTTGCGTAATCAGTGCAGTTACTGTACATGACGTATGAACGTTCCAGACAGAGGCCGGCGTGTATGTCACGTAGCATGCACATGATGGTGAGCAAAGCCTAATCACCCTGCAGTTACAACAGATTTTTTAAAGAAGCTCACAAACATTGTATGCACATGAAGTTTGTTGAGGGCTTTACTCTCAAGAAAATATACTTTCATGTATTCTTACACATGAAAAGTCTGATATTTGGAGCTCCTGATCGGCACAACAAAAAATCCAATCATATCACACCAACCAATCTTGTGTGACTTCTCCAAGCTCATGCATGAAGAAGAGGAAGGATAGAACTTTCTTTCACATGTTATGCCACAGTGTCTAATACGTAGTACTGTATGGCCAGACGTATGTGAACACCTGACCTTTTGTTGTTCTTTTTTTTTTTTTATTAGTTTCAGCTTTGCTGTTATAATAACCTACATTGTTTTGCCAAGGATTTCCACTAGAGTTTGAGATGTAGCTGTGGGGATTTGCTCAAGTTCACCTTTATTTATATAGCACATTTACAAACAGCTGCACGGCTGACCAAAGTGCTTCACAGTGCGTTTGACATTAGACATACACTTAAAAATACACACATGCACAATAAAATAGAGTTCAAAAAGCAAAATAAGAATTATTAAAAAGTAGACAAAATAAAATAACCAGTTTAAAAGAAAGTGATAAAATATAAACCATAAAATATAAACAAACATAAACCCCTGGGCAATCATGAGAAGGCTAGACAAAATAGGTGAGTCTTTAGCATGGACTTAAAACTAGAAACGGAGGGTGCCGTCCTTATCTCTAATAGCAGGGAGTTCCATAGTCTAGGACCGGCTACAGAAAAGGCACGCTTTCCTCTACGCTTGAGCCGTACACAAGGGACCACCAACAGAGCCTGGTCAGATGGCTGATGATGGCTGACGAAGACTTCTAATAGGAGAATAGGGATGAAGAAGTTCAGATAAGTAGAGAGGAGCGATATTATGGAGAGACTTATAGACAAAGAGTAAAATCTTTTAATCTGTTCTCTGAGAAATTGGCAGTAGTGTAGAGATTTGAGAATGGGAGTGATGAGTTCATGTTTGCGACAGCTAGAGAGAAATCTGGCAGCAGCATTTTTAAACGAGCTGGAGACGTGTATCTGTTTTAGATATACCGCAATATAAGTTGCAGTAATCTAAGTGAGAAGTTATAAATGCATGAACAGCCATTTCTAGAGTCTTAGGGGTAAGAAAGTGTTTAATTTTGGAGAGGATCTGCAGTTGGTAAAGCTTGACCCAATAACAGACGAGATGTGTTTGTCAAATTTTAAGTGCTGATCAAAAAAGATGCCAAGATTCTGCACCCGTGAAGATCTAAAAACAGATAAACTCTCTAGGTTGATGCTTGAGGACTGAGAGTTCTCATTTGTTCTAAACACTATTACCTCAGTCTCAAGTCACAAGAGCATTAGTGAGTTTAATTACTGATGTGAAGTAAGGAAGCCTGGTGTGCAATCAGACATCCAGTTCATCCTAAAGGTGTTCCCCTGTGCACAAAGTGATGGCTGTGAAATCATGGCGTGTCAAGGTTGTTGTGGAAAATGTCAAGTGGCCTGACCTCAACCCCACTGAACACCTTTAGGATGAACTGGATGTCTGATTGCACACCAGGGTTCCTTACTGTAACTTATATTGTCTTTGTATGTTACAGCATACAAAGACAATTCTGGACAATTATGTTCTTTAAACTTGGTGTGATGGTTAATTGTCTACAAAGTGTTTGAACTGTTATACCCAACTTTAGGACCTTCTGTTCTTTCACATAATTTCTCTGACTAATCTTAATCCTTTTGACTTTTAAAGAGGTTAGTGTAAGTAAAGTTCCTGTGAGCCACTGACAATGACTAGTACATTTTTAGTGAGCAAGGCTTCTAACAACTCCTAATATATCTCTTTTTAGATCTTGGCTGCTTGTTTATTTGAGCAGTACAGAGCTATGTAGGTTATAAACGGTGCAGTTGAGCATGTTTTACGCATGACATTGCTGATGAATTAGCTACTTCTTCTTTAGACTCTCAATTTCTGATTTTAATTCTGCCTTCTTTGTTACAAACCTCTGTGGGAGGTCTCTCATGGCCAAAGAAAAACGGGATGTCCCTTGTGAGGTCCACCTGTACAAATGCTGTCCATCAACAAGTTGTCTTATTGCACTGGGCTTGGCTGAGTATTAATGGATCTTGTTTGAATCAGCAGACGTGCTGGACAGCCAACGTAAAATAAACAGTACCTCACCCACTCAGGCTTTATTATTGTAGACACAGTACCAATTAGAGGAGAGGGACTGTGGGAACATGTTACAGCTGGTCCCTCAATAATTTAACTCCATACTCCGGTCACGCTGACCCTCAAACCTTAGCGTGTGAGTAAGAATAAAAAAAATAAAAAGCATCGGTTTTATTATTTCTCTAGAGATTTAGTGCCATAGTCTGTGTATCATTTTAAGAAATCAATGCTCACATGATGGTTTGAAATGGCCATGTACAATGCTTTTTACATTGTCTAATATAATCATTTTTATAGTCTATAGGACATGTTTATAATGGGTTTATAATGCGTTTTCTATCGGCAGTACCAGCTTTTTCCAAATGCACCAATATGTTTTCAGAGATTATGTATTAAAGGTCATTGGTTAAAATGGAGCAGCTAATTCTTTGCAGCTCGATATCCAGAGCTGTTTAGTTTATCAAGATCTTTATTTATTTATTTATTTTTGTTTTATTCTATTTTATTTATTTATTTATTTATTTTGGGCACTGAGAGACTTTGGGGAAAAAAAACAGAATTGACTAACTCTATGAATGAGCTATGTTTTCAAGCATGTTTTATTAATGTAGCAGCACTTAAACATTGTAGTAAAAAGCAATTGTCAAATTAAAACACTAAAAGCAAAAACTAAACTCACTTCAGTAAATATTCTATATGTTTAGTTGATAAGGCTTCATACACTGTTTTGCTGGTTAGATTGTTCCAACCTTGACATTGTCTTAACAGTGTATAGGCCTATGATCTAAATCGTTATTGTTACTTTTTTTTATGTATTTTTTTTTTTCATTACAAATTATTTAGATATTGTACGAGAATAAGACATGCTGAAGACATGTTTGATTTTAATGATTTAATAAGAGAATCAGCAGTAGAATACAAGACTCCACTGTGGGCCAGAGCCTCATTAATTCCGCATAAGAAGGAGGAACGATTTATGCAAGTTGATGTTTTTGGAAATAATACAAGCTTTCCAGCAGTTCAGTCATGAATCATTTCCGTTTCAGACTCGAATTGTTTAAGACTTTACAAGCTGCTCAACAAACTATTGTGTTGTCCACGCAAACATTAAAATTTAGCACCTACAATTAAGAACACAATATATTAAAATATAAAATATTGTTCCATTTAGAGCTTATGCAAGCAGACACACTTTGAAATAAAGCCCTTATAGCACATTTAAGCTTGAAGTCAATTGTTTGTAGCTGATATGTGTCATGTTGTCATGTTTTATTCTTAGCTTATTGCTTCCTTAACATTACGGTTCTTTGACGTCAAGGTCCATGGGTTGTTCTTAACTAATGCTTTGTTTTGCTTATTCTTTATTTTATTTTATTTTATTTTATTTGCAGGCCACTGGAGCTGCAGTATAAGTATGGAAATCTGAGTAAAGGAGAATGTAAACCTGGCTATTCTGAGGCCAAGATGACTTCAATCTATCCAAGGCAAGTTTGTGTTTTTGTCATTTTCCAGTTTTACCATTTAACAGAGGTGAAGTCACACATGTGCAAGTCACAAGTAAGTCTCAAGTCATGAATGTCAATTCAAAGTCAAGTCAAGTCTTTTTTAATATCTGTCAAGCAAGTCTAAAGTCTCAAATTTGCGACTTAAGTTTGACTCGAGTCAAGTCATGTGACTTGAGAACCCCATCTCTGCCATTTAACACCAATATGTACAGTGGATTCACAAAGTAATCACACCCCTTTATTTGATACACAAGTCATTTTTACACAAAATGTGTTGTGGATTTGATTTTGAGGATATACAACTTTTACTCATCAGTCTACATTCTACTGGCATAGAATATTATATAGAGTGTCATAGTGAGATTTCAAAACCATGATGCAGTATTACAGTGTGCTTTATTATTGCAGTACTGTTGCAATATTTTCTGAGAAAATAGCAGCACAGGAGATCATTAATGACTTTGCTGTTCTTCATTTTCAGCTAATGTCAAGTTTGTATGCATAGATTTGCTGGTTTGGAATTAACACTACTGGCACTTGTGCAAGTTAGTCAAACAGGGGATCATGACATCACTCATGACTTCCTGTTTAAGATGAAAATAGAATACAGAATCCTAGCAAAGAAGAAGCCATTTTGTACAATATGCTGTAGCTCATCTGTTGCGTTTTCAATTATAAGGGCTGTTTTTACAACGCAAACAAGTACTGAGAGTGTCTCCAGGGATTTATTGGGTCTAGATTGTCCATGTGTATGAGTCCCCAGCTGTGTTTGACGGTGAAGATCTTATTTCTTGGTTTCATTTTTAGCTTATCTGTAAAATCATGTTCCTGTTGTGACAGTAAACATTGTATGTGAGCATAACTTTTTAACAGATGTTATTTCTCATTAAATCTTAAATCTTTATTTTTCTGTATCATCACATCAGTAATAATGGCACAACAAGTAGAACAGATTTTATTCTCCTTTGCTGCCAAGTTTGAGGTGACCCAAAAAAAAAATTTTTTACAGCAGCACTTTTCAGACAGCTCTTCCTTATTTCCTACTTTAGATGTCACTTTTTTGATGTCACTGCTAAATGTTATACACTTTAAGCCCTGAATGTTGCCGTTTACTAAAAGTAAACTTAGCGCCAAACGTTCCCACAGTTTATAAAAATGCTAGGTGACGTCAGATGGCTCAGAAACAGGAGCTGATGCGTGTGACTCGGGTCGGTGCGAGTGTGGGGCCTTTAACTGGATCCAGATGGTAACACTAAATAGGCCGTTACATCTTAAATGTTTGTTGCGACACTAAACCTACAAAGCTTAGTTAGCCGTGTAATTTACATCTGACACGCGTAGTTGAACGTGCCCTGAGTGCGCACTAACTGAGTTTGACTTCAGACGTGAGCCGCAGACGTGGAAAAACAAACTGGATTAACAATAAAGCCTTTAGGGCATAAAGAGTCGTGACTATTAAAGAGTTTTTCACTCTTGCACTCTAAACAGCATACTGCACACTACTTGTAAACCTGTGTGTATATTTTATTCTTCAGTATTGATTGCGAATGAGTGAGATTGCAGCTTATTAATTTTGCATGTTGTCTTACTGTTAGCATAACAGCACCACGATTGTTGCCCTGTATGTCTCTGGAGAAGAAGACACACACTCATCAATTGTGAGCATAGAAAAATGTCCTCGTATTTCCTCATTTTTAGCTAAGATAAAGCCTCATTCTACCACATTTTGTTTTTTCTATCACTGCTGTTATGAAAATGCTAATTTCTCTTCTCTGCATTGCTTTAACTTCACATAACGGTTAAGTACCTGAAGTCTCCCTAACGTTGCAGAGCATTTTTTTAGTGTTAGACAAAAATGAGCATAAAAGGCTGATACAAATTTCATAATAAATAGTATACAAATGAAAGGACACTTTAGGAAAAGAGAAAAGGTTTTGGTGGTTGAGGTTAAGGTTAGTGGTACATCGTGGCTTTATTTAGATACAGCAAGTCAACTGGTTTACAGCAATGCAGTCAGTGATAAAAGCAGACGTTTACTGTAACTAGCCCTTTAAAGAAAAGTGTGCTTGTCTTTTCATCTTGTTGTGTTCTAACTATTTTAGCTTTAAGCTTTAGCAATATGTTTTTTGTGCACTCCGGTGCAAGGAGGCTTTTTGAACAGCCTTCGTGTCTGTGAGAGTCTTTCTTTCTGGACAGCTGTCAACAGAGGTCTCTTATTTTGTACAGTGAATGTGGGAATTGGGATTTCAGATAGCATTTATTTCTCAAACAAAAATTTCCTGTCACCATTTACTGTAATCTGATATCAAAACTCTGAGACGTTAGTAAGGGGATGACTTTTTTTTTTTACTCCTGTGACAGTAACTCTGGTTAACTGTTAATGCAGTCCTTGCACATTATAACATATAATGATGAACTGGAGTAAAAGCATGTGTCATTCTTTAATCCCATCACACTGTGTACAGGCCATGAGAGGCCGTGAATCAGTTTTAGGGGTTGTCTATTGCATGTGAGTCCTGAAAGAAATATAAAGTCTGTCTCTGTCTTTCGTTCTCTAACACACACACACACACACACACACACACACACACACACACACACACACACACACACACAGTCGGACCAGTTTTTTATTTTATATTTGCAACACTATGAATTAGTAAAAATTATTCTTATTCCTTTTTTTCATGACTTGAATTGTAGCGCTAAATAATAGCGTTTCTGTCTGTGGGCCGACTGGCAGGTTTTGAGGGAATTTCCAAACAGCTCAGACACGAGAGGAGTAGATGGCACACACTGATAATATCTGCTGGCAATAACTGGTTCAAAATAAGCTTTTTAAAGAAACGTGCCCTACTTTAAAAACGCACTTGCGTTGGCTTATTTGAACAACGCTAAAGTATTGCATCCGTTCTTAGTCAATTCTTTGCCTGGGACTAAGATCCTTCTGCAGTATTTACAAGTGTGTGTGTTTGTGTGTAGAGGTGATATTCAGGGTCACTGGGCGCTTGGTGAACTCATGTCCTCCTCACTTATGGCACAGTGCTGTGAGGAATTCCAGAGCTGCTCGTTGGTGTTTTATTCTCAGCGTTTGTGGGAATGGATGGAGAGCACCTGCGTTATTACCACATTTTTATGTGTAGGCCGGATTTCTGCAGATCATAACTAAAGTGCTGAAAGGACTTCTCCAGGCCAACAAGTGTTTGGTTTCATAACAGTGTCAGATAATTGCGGTTGTGCTTAAGCGAAGTGGACAGTTGGTACTGATTAGGTCCTGATTAGAATGACCACTCTGGCAATCATTTACAGGGTCTGTCAGGCTAATAATGAGTAACAAACAACATTTGCTGTTTTTAACACTGCCTTGTATTAGACATCTGTATTTTATTTTCATATCGCAGTAGTTGCTGCTAACTGAATTACTTCCTCAGCTGGAGGGATCCCTCGCTCGCTGCTACGGTTCTCTCAATTTCACCTTCCGTCTTTTCTGGTGAACAGAATAACGGCGTTTTGTTCTCCAAGGAAACGTGCTCATTCTGAATTAAAAACCTTTATTGTCTTAAGCAGCCAGTAGAATCTGGAATTCAATAATGGTGTTGGAGATGGGGGAAAAGCAGATGATGAGAGAACACCTGTTTTTGTTGTTTGAAACTGGTTCATTCCTGGTTTTATTTGTTAATGATGTTCTGCAACTTTATGTAATCTGAAATAAATAAATATATATATATATATATATATATATATATATATATATATATATATATATATATATATATATATATATATATATACACACACATATATAATGTGTGTATATATATATATATATATATATATGTGTGTGTGTGTGTGTGTGTGTGTGTGTGTGTGTGTGTGTGTGTGTGTGTGTGTGTGTGTGTGTGTGTGTGTGTGTGTGTGTATATATGTGTGTGTGTGTATATGTATATATATGTATATGAAACTGAAAAAAATTAAATAAAAATTTGATGTGTACTGCACCCAGACTATAGAGATGGCTGAAAGTGTTAGATGTGACCAATTTACCTGCCACAGCCACTGCATTACCTAAAACCCCATATACTCTTATCTCTCTCTCTCTCTCTCTCTCTCTCTCTCTCTCTCTCTCTTCTTTCTCTTCTCTCTGTGTTTCCCTCCTTGTTATTTACTTGTTTCCTCCTGTCCTCTTGCAGGTTTGTGAGACCAGCCTCGATGTTCCTTGATAAGACTTATAAACGGCTGTCAAAGATCAGCCTCTACCCGCCACCCTTCGGGATTAAATCACAAGGTAGGAGTACGTACCTCTACACACATGTTTTTTGGGGGTTTTTTACCCTTACATTATTTACACAGGAAATAACAGTTGGTTTAATTTGGTTTATTTTTCTGTGACTACATTTGCTTCACTTCACACTGTTTGAACATTCAAATATTAAAAAGCAGTTTCAGAGCTGATCAACTAGTATTAGTTTAGGGAAGTAATCTGAAAGAAGAAGCACAGAGAAAGTGTGTGTGTGTGGATTTGTACATGTCTGTGTACATATTGTATTAAGCATGTATTGTATTATGTCTTATAAACTTCATGGAGATGTTTTCCTCATTTTAAGCTTAGTACATGCTGCAATATTTCTCCTTTTGGCACCCGGTGTTTATACCCACAGCTTGGCAACGCACACGCACGCATACACACACTTGCCCACGCTTCCACAGTGACTGGACATTATTTCAGAGGCACAGACATTTTAAGCATGTTTGATTTTCTCTGGGAAGAATTGCGTAGTGTTAAATCTCTCTGTGACCAGCTCCATATACAGTCCAAAAGGAATGCAAATTCATCTGCTTAACTCAAGTGCAGCACATCCCATATCCCAAATCAGGCTTATCATCCATCTGTTTGTAGGAGAGAGGACAAAATGTAAGCGCAGCAATATTGCTTCTGTAAGAACTTATTTGGCATGACATACCCAATGGTTGTTAGGAACAGTACAAATAAACACAAACGTGACATGATTCTTTCCAGCACACAGTGTAAAAATAGTTACATTTCTTTTCACTATTGTTTTGTGTGTCAGCTAAGAATATTTCCTACACATTTTCCCTTATTTTTCTTTCCCCACAAAATGTTGACAGTCATGTGGAAGACAGATCTCAAGTTGATTTCCATTAGAAAGCAGAATTTGGGGTTTTTTCCATGGGTGTGTGTGTGTGTGTGCGCGTGTGTGCGCCTCATGTATAAGTGAAACACCTCTGCAGCACCAGACTCCTGTTTGCAAGCCGTGTAGCGTGAAACAGGCAGTTCCTAGGAGGTAGTGATCACTCTGCGTTATTTGAGGTTCTCTATCAGCTCAGCTAAATGCCAATGTGTGCCATTTACACCCATAACATGTAGGCCACATGGAGCCTTAGAGTCTTTAGAGTCTAGGGGTGTGAAATGGAAATCTCCATAGTTTCTCTTATAGCTTTTTAATTTCCTGCAAGATTGTGAAATGATGTAACGCTGTCCATGATCTCCACTTGACAATCAAGCCGAACACACACACGTACACCCACCCACACACATACACATGCACACACATGCACACACACACACACACACACACACATTAAATCAGCAGTAGTCATCTGAATATGATCTTCCCATCTTCACCTACACTATCATTTTTTTTTAAGATCTAGATCATTGGATGACAAACCCAATGTAAATAATTCATGAAATTATACTATAACTGATTTGAACTCGGAATTTGGACTTGGCTTGGATCTGAGAGTGAGAGTTCGAAGATTCGGACTCCTGTAACTTAGTATAATAAATGGTTCTGCTCGTAATGCTCAGTATTTTTCTCACTCCGCAGAAAAGATAATCGACCTCATTTTAGGTCAGACGAAGAACTACGGGCTTGCAGCTGACCTGGACAGGTTTCCTTTTGTTTGTGATAAAGCATAAAACTGTGTGATAATGTAACTATTTTTAAACCAGAATGTTAATTTTACAGAATGCTTTTGTCGTCTGCTATTTTTATTGTTTAAAGTATGAGCTGTAAGAGGTGTATCATCATTGGCAATGGAGGGATCCTTTTTAACAAGTCCATGGGCTCCAAAATTGATGAGTACGATGTGGTCATAAGGTAAGGCAAGTACATATACCCAGGAAAACAACAGGATAGACTTTACTGTATTGTGTATACTAATAAAATAAACTTTTTAATATTAAACATATTAACAGCTAATTAACTAACAAATCACATTTTTGTCCACTTTGGGCTCCTCTAGTTATAGTTGCAGTATAAGCATGTTTAGTAAATAGATGTCTAACAATTAGCTAGCAGTTACGTGAGATCCTAATTTCATGAATGAATTAAAATATCTGTATTCATATTAGCTGTATTTTCCAGCTCTGAGTAAACATCACTGTGCGATTTGCTGCTACAGGCTGAACGGGGCTCCAGTGAGCGGTTATGAGAAGGACGTGGGATCTAAGACCACAATGCGCATCACATATCCGGAAGGAGCTATTCAGAAACTCGAGCTCTATGAGAAGGGTTCTCTATTCGTCCTTTCTGCCTTCAAACCACCTGACTTCAAATGGCTCAGGCACATGGTCTTCAAGGAGAAACTGGTAGGTCATGTAAGAGGATAAGGGAAGGGTTAGGCAGATGGGCTCCTCTTGCATATTTCTATAATTATAACCAGCTAAAAATTTCAGTGCTTATGATGAGCTCAATTAAAAAAAAAAAGAGTTGCGTCATATCTTTCCTAATATTTATTATTATTATAACAATGCTGTCACTGTCTTTAGATAGCTAGATTAGCTTTTCTCTCTTCTCTAGCTTTAGAGTTGTCTCTCATGATGTTTCAAATAATCTCCAAATGCTGATTTTGGAGGTCATAGTGTCCTTGCATCCCATCATGCAATAGCCTAATGGTCCTATAGCTGTCACCCTGAAACACACCTCAAACCACCATCCAGTATTATTTATTAAGTTACATCCTTCCAGCTGCACAACCTTCCAGCTGCACAACTATAAAATAATGTGCTGCTTTTGACGGATGCGGTTATGCTTTTGTCTTGGGAACTTATTATCACAGCCTTGTACTTATAAGTGAAAAGGCACATGGATATATATCGAGCTATTCCATTTAAAGCAGCACGCTCTGATCAGGGCACAGAAGGTGGACATGTAGAAATGTACACTGTTTATTAGTATGGCAGTTGAGTATTAGTTGTAGAGTTTTTTTTTTGTAGGAAAACCCCTTGTTTAGTAAACCATGACAGTTTTAAACCCCAAAAAGGGTTTGTGATGTTTGCTATTATAGCTGTGGTATTTGTTGTGATCACACTCTACGGCGTATTTACTAACATTTTACAGTGCGGTGAGCATACACAGGGGAAATAAGTACCAGGAAAATGTTGGAGAGTGTATGCAATCTGTATAGTCTTCGCACGTCACTGTGAAGGGGAAATGTCATTTTCAATCATGCTGTAAGAGTACAGCTTGGTGAACAGAGGCATGGCTATTGCAGAGAAAAAAAAATGTCCTGTGTTGCATCTCTTTTCTGAGGAGAGCGTGTGGGACAGATGGTTTCCTATGTGTGGGATCAATGATGTTCCTTTCAGCTTTTTTCCTGGCCCTGGTGACGTGACGCTACTTAATTGAGAGCTGCTTCAGGGCTCCACTCAAACATCTAGGACAAGTGCCAACATGCTTACAATGAAGTAATTACAGATCTGTCACAGGGAGATTTTGTAGCAAAGCTTTCTGCAGGCTAGTTTAGTCTCCGAAGTCACAACGTTTCACATTTTTAGTTAAATATCTGTCCTAATGCATTTAAAATGATTTAGATGTTTCTGCGTAGGATTTCTTTCAAAGGAAATAAGTGTTGTGTGTTCAAATTAGCTGCTGCTCTGCCAAAGAGTTTACTAAACAAGATTAGATCCTGCAAAATTGACACAGTCATGGATAGAAGGCATGGGGCAATAATCGGGTTATTGCAATAGTTTCAGATATCGTCACTACCCATTCAGTGTCCCATTCAGCCAAATGCAGTCAGCGTATTCAGGTAACAAATGGGCTTTATCGATAAAGTCTTTCAGAAGGCAACATAACGACAGGTGAGCATCCTTATTTTGGCTGAATTTAGACTATACACTCTGCCTAATTATCAGCAATCAAAAGGAGAATAGTCTCTTTATCTCTTTTGAGATAGGATTGATAGTTAATGGAGCAATATATTTTGGAAGGGGTTTAAAAATGTAGTTTTAAGGTCCATAATTCTTAAACTTGTACCGTCAGTGTCCATGCAGCTTAACCAAATGGTTTTCAAAATTTTGTTACAGTGGTGAAAATCAATACTCTTGTGTTTTTTTTAATTGACAACGCATGTCTTTAAATTTGTTTAGATCAAACCGCAGATTTTGATTTCATCAGATAGCATTAAGTAGTGTAAATTTAGTAGATAAAATTCTTGCTGAGATAAGGAGAGAGTGGAAACGTTTTTCGCAGAGGTTGGGCCGATTCACTGAGCACATTGTGCACACAAAGCCCACACATAGCTTAAAGAGGTCCTTTATTAGCAACAGGACAAACTGAGGCTCACCTATAATCTGATAAGGTTAGTGGGCCACACTCATTTATCTTTTTAACAACACTACACCTCTCTCTTTCAATAAAGGAAGTAATGGGATAACTCAGTGCTCCAGTCTGTATTCAATATTATAGTCATCTTAGCTAGAGTGTTTTCAAGATTGGGTGGGTTTTTCTCCCCAGAGTGATTAAAATATATCTTGTGTTTTGGGATGGTCAATTGAATGTAGGTAGTAAAGTTAAGCTAAGGAAGGTCGTGAGTTTGAATCCCAAGTCCACCAAGCTGCCACTGCTGGGCCCCTGAGCAAGGCCCTTAACCCTCAGCTGCTCAGGTGTATAAAATAGGTCTCTCTGGATAAGGGCATCTGCCAAATGTTAGAATTGTAAATGGACTGATTTACAGGTGATGTCAATTACATTTTTGATCTAATCTGGCACTGAGGTAGTAAAATAGCTAAATTGATCAGTTTTCCATTACACCAATCATGGGGGGAGGAGGAGGAGGGAGTGTGTTTCTCTGGATTATATGGAGATGACCGCTGTATTTAGCAGTTTACTTGGGACTTAGCCAATAAATGTAGACTGTTCATCAGTCCAACATCAGTTTTCCCCAAATGTCAAATTTGATCCATTGTGTTGAGTTACTGGAATGAGCTGTTGTTTTTCTTAAAGGTGCCATCATTAAACAAAGATTTACTTTGTGCAACTGAAAGAAAGCAAAGTAAATGAAGCGGTTTTATTAGATAACTGTTTTCCGTTTGCCATTTCAGAACGCCATCTCCCATTCACCCTTCCAGTTGAACCTTTGTTCGTTCATGTCTCTCTCCTTTCTTTAATCAAAAGTCTTATTTATGCATGAAATGGAGTGGAACATTTTCATTGAGGAGTTGAAGTATTTTGACTTGGAAGCTTTGCATATTATATTGCATATTATTCTTTGATTTGAAACACTGATGATTATAATTAGGAGATAAAAACTAAATGTGAATATAATGTTTGGCAGACATCAGAATTTAATAATCTACAGAAGCTCTTTTACACGGGCTCTTGATCTCTAAGGATTTCACTAATTTGACTGCTGTTCACATGGACTGATTTAGAAGTAATGTTTGACTTTATGATAAAAGAGCTCACTAAAAGAGTAATCGGAAACCTTCAGAAAAACAAGCAAGGACAAGCGTTATGTCTGACTTTTAAAATGATGGTCTATAAAAGGTTTGAATAGGTTCAGGTTGTTTAGAGACGTTGCTGTGTGGTCTGCTTTCAATGGTTGTGTCAGCTGTTGAAGACATGCTACAACTTTTTTTGCTTTAGCGCTCGCTGACTCTCTCACTTTCAAGTAACATGACACGAACAGGTGCACATAGGCATTGGCACATTTCAGTGCAGTAATATTTATTGGAAATAGCTAACCTCTGTGGTGACGGCATGTTAAGAATCCATTGTCTTTTTGAGCACTAAGACCATTCATATAGTGAACTGCACTGAAACAAAATTCCTTCCACATCCTGACCATAGCTGTCATCTGTAACACCTGTCTCTCACAGACGAGATAGTGCTCTATCTCCATCTGCCCCAACCACAATAAACTCCATTCCCCCGACATGTGAGCCTCGACATTTAACCCCTTACCAGTCCTTTTCACTCAACCTGAAACTCTCAAACCTCATTTTTATAAGCCAACATAATGGCATATACACCATTACCCCATTTTCTCTGAGCCCCAGAATTAATCTCTATCCTATCTCAATCCTAAAAGCCCCAACACTAACATCACTTCTGTGATTACCAACACTCCCCATCCCACCTCATTCATGTAAGCAATAATACTAACCCCTATTTATGTGAATCACAACATTAACCCCATCCCACTCTTTTCTCTGAGCCCCAACAGCAAACAAAACTGTAAGCCCCAACACTAACCCCATCCCACCCCATTTCTCTGAGCTGCAGCATTAATCCCATCCCACCCTACATCTCTGAGCTCCAACACTAACCCCAATTCACCATATCCCTAGTGTATAAAGCTGGGTTTTTCAGGACTGCGTTAATGTGAACACCTATATTTAGTTAGTCACAACAAATAGTAACATAGCCTTCCATACAAAAAGTCATCATTCACAGAGCTTACTATTAATGCATATTGTATCTGTCCTGTGTTTACTGTAATACCTGTTCCCATTGCCACTACAAGAATATTGTGGATAATCATGGATAATATTCCATGCAACTTGTGAGCAAAAAACTATATGGATCAAATACAGCTGTAGTTAATAGTGCTGATTTTTCAGTCATACTCACACACGGTGTTGGTTCAACCATTTATCTCGTCACTTACCTTTAACTGTAACAAACTGAAAGTAAACATTTTCAAATGTTTCAAATGTACATACATTTGGATCACTTTACTGTGTTGATTGGAGAGTGTTTAGAACGTCATCCGCTAATGATTAAAAATAAGGTGAATGGTTGGGACAAGGAGTATCCCTCTTTTTTCCCACCACTAACTATAATGAGATTCTGTCCCTGACTATGAACAGCAGTGTGTGTGAGCCGATACGGACCGAGATAAACTCATACTGACTGCGATCATTGTTACTGGTGAGAGCGTCTCATCTGCAGCTTCCTCTGCGAGCAGAGAAACCACGCCTTCATCAGACAAGGAGATCAGAGGGCAGCATCATTACACAAAAATGTGACAAGGCAAGAATTCTTTACATCTGAATGAAGGCATAGTGGAGGGGCTTTGAGGCAAAAGTGTATGAACATGAATGAGAGGAGTTTTCTCTCTTTCTGTATGCTTCCAATCTACAGTTGAATCACGTTGCACTTTTTTACAAAGCATCTTTCAAGTAAGACAGAATTGAATCCAAGCTGGTAAAGAAGCAGTAAAGCCAAATGTGTGCATACATAAACTTTATGGAGTGTCAGTATAACACTAGGATAGGATGCAGGGTTTTTTTTTCACTTTATGCAAACCATCGAGCACATTTTTAGTTTCTCTTGACTATATTTCTATCTAAAGTTTCTCATTATCATGTTGTGGCAGTGTAAAGCAGCACAGGTGCAGGGGTCCAGGTAACTCATCTTATAGAGCAGTGTAGATTTGCACATTAATCCCTTTCCTTATTACTCTAATGGCCTCCATGATATTGATACAGGGGCTTCCAGGCGCTTTGTTTGCCCTTCTTGTTTTTCGTCGGCTGTTTTAAAAGGCCACTCCACCACACTGCTGCTGGTATTGTTTTCATCCATTTCAGCTCTGTCACATTTTCCATCTGTAACCCTTCACTCGTCCTTTCAAACTTTGTAATCATTCAAGTCTCCTCAATAATCCACCCAACTGCTTTCACATGGAGAAAAAGTGAATTAAATACCTAATATCATAGCTTTATGTGATCAATTGTGTTTGTCTGACTGCTATTCCTGTTATTGCCCTTTTGAACTCCCTTTTAATGATATGCTCTATAATTAGTGATAACGCTTCGAATGGCCTGTTTCTGCAGTGCTATTTTGTAGAAATCTTACAATTTGTATATCGGCTGATTCACATGAACTAGCTCTCCACATAAATGGATTTCAAAACATAAAAATATATATTTATTACACAAATAAATCTCAGTTGTAAGATACATATTTAAAAACACGCAGTCGATGTAGTGAAGCTTTAGTGATGGTTATTTAATGGTTTTGTAATGTATTCCAGTGCGAGGTCTTTACAGTCAAAGGTAAAGTTTTTTCCTTTAAGTTTTCCAAAAGAGGTTTTCAGGACAGCAGATTTTATGCTTTGTGGTTTCTTGGAAATATGTGTTCATTTAGTTTTATTACAACAGTTTTATTAAAATAGCGTGTGGCAGGGTGATGGTTTCCAACTTTTATAATGTAAGGAATAACATGACCAAAGTACCACATGTCCATCTTTAATTAATAAATTATTAGTGTTGGCACACAGAGTTGCTTTGTGTCAGACCTCATAAAACCAAACGAGCCATAATTTTTATTTTTTTTATCAAAGCATGCCAAGTTGTTTCAATTCAATTAAATTAAGTTTTATTGGTATACTGTAGCATTTTAACAATGGACATTGTCTCAGAGCAGCATAAGAAATGTAGTACAAAAGTTTAATATTATACAAAGATGACTGAGGTGACTGTAGCAAGGAAAACTCGCTTAGATGGAAGAGGACGAAACCTTGAGAGGAACCAGACTCAAAAAGGGAACCTCGTCCTCATTTGGGTGGCACTAAAGTATGTGATTCTAAACTGTTATAAATTACGAATAATGTTCTTTCTGCAGTTATATGCAGTGTGACAATTGTGTGTTGAGTGCCTGAATCTTCATGAAGCAGAAGGTGTGTTTTAGTCTTTATCTGATAACTGTAAAGTGTTTAAAATCTTTAGAGAGCTCTAGAGCAATTATGGGCTTATTGTTCAACTTCCATGGTCTTGGTACATCTTCTGCATTTCCAGTTCTTTGAATCAATTCTTAAATGTATGATTTTGTGCTGCAATCATTCTGACTGAACCCTCTGACACATCTCACATGACCAGATGTGTTTGGATGAATCACAGCATTGGATTGGTATGGACCAGTGCAAGTCATGGTACAGCACACACTTTAACTGTGAACATGAATGCTTCACTTCTGGGGTTGTAGCTCACAGGGCACAGGACATCTGGTCCAAATCACTGTCGTAACTTAGTCATCATTGGTGCCGTGTTGGGCGAGGTGTAGGTGAAGATATTAACAGCCAGGAATTTGTCACATGGTAGCTGAGGTCAGGATTGGGATGTGGTTTGTATTACGTGAGCTTGATTCATAACTAGACAAACTGCATGTAGACTTCACCCACATAACAAAGAACAATTTCACATTTGCAGTTTATTCTTATAAATAAACTGTTTAAGCTGCAGTAAAATTTATTAATATGATCAAATTCATGTCTTTTAAAATGCTGTTAAAACCTGTGTTTCTGCTGTATTTCTGTGTTAAACATTGACGATCCTAATGAAAATTAAAGCGCAAGTTTTATGTTCAGAGGGGAAACGTTCAGTTTTAACACAAGAAAAAAAATCTTTGATTCATTCAGGAGGTATTTTATAGAAATATCGTTTTATAGTTTCTTAGAAAAGAAAATTAGGCATGAATCAAACCCTGGGAGTTTAGAGAACTTCAAGACATCTGACTAACCCATATCAGAGAAAATAGCTGGAGCTGAACTTCTGGGTTTGTCACATTACATGCTGCAAGACATATATTCCTGACACTGCCTTAGACTTTCGTCTATTCTAGGACGATTCATGTCTAAAATGAAAAGCAACTGCTATGTGACTGTTTTTTCATCGTCACAGTAAATCATTCTTAATGTTGTTTGCTGTCACAGATGAAGGGTGTGTTTGGAGTTGTAACTAGCTCTCAGTTACAGGACACACTTCAATTAGCTGTTTGATGAACAAGAACATGGTTTACTAGGCTGTGTTGGGCAGACAGGTGAGCTGGCTTTTGTTGGTGTGTCAGAGATGCTCAGTGATGGTCATCAAAGGCTGTTAGAGTGGCTTATTTACACAGCTGAGAGTTTTGGCATCTAGATCACTCATCATCTCTTACTGTGGTATAAAAGAGCAGGTGTGATCAAGGGGGAACTCATGAGAGCAGCTCATAATACAATAAGCATTGAATTTGGGTGTCCATTGTTTATGTAATTATGATTTGAAATTGATCATTGGATAGCTCGTTTCTGTTTGTTTTACAAGCTGTGAACATTTAATATGTAATATTATAGAAACAACTAACATTTGCTCTCTTTTTCCCCTCTCCCTCTCTCTCTCTCTCTCTATCTCTCTCTCTCTCTCTCTCATTTCCACTGACTCTTTAATGTTTTTTTATTTTCATTTTTTTCTCTTCTCCAATTCTTTATTGGAATGAATGCTCCTATTTCCATAGCAAGTATCACGGGTAAATAAGAGAACAGCCTTCTATCTCTGACTTCTTTTCTCAGTCACTCATTTCTTCGTTCCCTTTCTTATTTCCTTCTCAGTGTCCTTCTTTTTTCTGTCTGATGCTCTCTTTTCTTCATTCTCTCTCTGGTTACTTTACAGTTCTTTGACAGCTCGCAAAATTGCTTTTCACTTCTTCCTCTCTCCCAACGTCTCTCTCTCTCTCTCTCTCTCTCTCACACTCTTTCTCTCTCTCTTTCTCTGTTTCTTTCTCTGTTTCATTGTCTCTGTCTCTCACACGGTCTCAGCGTGGGACAGATGGTTTCTGGAAGTCGGTGGCGCGTGCCGTGCCCAGGGAAGCAGCAGACATTAGGATACTAAACCCGTATTTCATCCAGGAGGCAGCGTTTCAGTTCATTGGTCTGCCACACAACAATGGCCTCATGGGTCGTGGGGTGAGTTAAGGCCACACATCAGGTTATTTTTAAGATCACATCATGCATAACCATACAGAATTTAGATTCTACCTACTATTTTGAAACAGTAGATAAGGAATCATAAAATCTGTGTAAAACTACCCATTTTAAAGATTGTATCGTGAATCATTCTGTCTGCTTAGAGAGAGAAAAGAACAGATGAAGATGCAGCATTTAGCTTACATAGGGTTTGTACTACCTCTAAATATAAATCAGTCTTTTTATTGTCCTACTGATTTAGTACCCATTAGACTAACATTAGTGTTTCTGAAATTCAGTGCTGTATTGTTTTAAGAACTAAAGCTTAGGTTTGATTATGTTTACTGAGTATCTTTCGATATCAATTGTTGATGACACATTTGAACCAATACCTTGAATTCAAGCTGCCATTCATTTGTTTCCTTTGTCATGTTTTACTTTTTAAATTGTAATTGTTTTAATTATTGTTTTAATTTATAGTACTCTTTAGTACTGAAATGTTTTGGTTGTTCAAATGTTTTGTACCTTAGTCTTCATTGTGATTCAGTTCTGCTAATGCCGAAGTGAGAGCATACACAGTATGGCCAAAACATTGTTGACACCTAACCAGTCACACTCATGTTTTTCAAAGCCCATTTCAGATTTTGCCCTCCTTTGCTGGTATAATAACTTCCACTCATGGGAAGGCTTTCCAGTAGATGTTGGAGCATGGCTGTGGGGATTTGTCCCTTTAGCCACAAGAACATTGGTGAGGTCATGCACTGATGTCAGATGATGAAGCCTGGGGCCTAGTCAGCGCTCCAATTCATCCTAAAATGTTCAGTGGGCTTGAGGTCAGGGCTCTGTGCAGACTTCTCCACTTCTTCCTCACAAGCCTTGGCACACCACATATCCTTGGCACTCGCTTTGCACACAGGCACATTGTCTTGATGAAAAAAGTTTGGGTTTCTTTGTTCCAGTGAATGAAATCTTACAAGGACATCCTAGACAATTATATACTTCAGACTTTGTGGCAGTGGTTATGGGGAAGATACAGATACTGAGTGGGATGGTTAGCTGTCCACATACTTTTGGCCATCTAGTGTATTTTTTTTTTTAGGTATCTTATAAGGAAAAAATTCAAGATTATGTTTAAACAAAATTGCTTGGGCTACAGGCTGAGACCATGCATTTGTACTGTACTCTCTTTTCTTCTTCTAGAGAGAGTTTGTCAAATGTAAATATGTTTTTTTTTTTTTTTTAGAATATCCCAACACTGGGGACGGTGGCAATCACAATGGCGCTGCATAACTGTGACGAGGTGGCAGTGGCTGGATTTGGCTACGACATGAGCAAACCTCATGCACCCCTGCATTACTACGAGAAGCTCAAGATGTCCGCTATCAAAGATGTAATGTATTCTACACTTTCTCATCTCTGCTTCTGTGTGTGTTGGTGAGACCGTAACTGCCTTCCTAAGCTTGGTCACAGCAGCAGTCACTGATGAGTCATAGTCTCTTCAGTTTGCAGTGACATTGCTACCCTTCTTCTTTTCTCTCCAAACATCTATTATTGAGAGAGGTGGTGTTCTGAAGCTGTTAGTAATCTGTGTGTGTCTGTGTGTGTCTCTCTCTCACACAAAATGCATGAAGTGTAACTGCAGTTATCATTTTTATCTTCATTTTCACTTGACAGTTGCTTGAAAGTAAAATTTCACTGTTGTGCTACTTTAGTGTTGCACTTTTGTCTGCACATGTACAAAGTCCTACAGATTTTGCTCTGGGTAGTGGTAAATAGAGGCTGTAATAATAGACCAATCTCCAACACTGCAGTCTCTGAATTTGGAATAATCCTGTCAACTGTCATCTCTCTAGCTTCTATCCCAAAAGACACTAAACATTTAAAATGCAGATTGCAGTTTTTTGAGAGTGATCAGTCTTAATCAGTAGTTATTTCAGTGTAAGATCTCTCAAAACCACTGTCAATTTCTTAGGAAAAAGAAAATAGCATTTCACATTGAGCTGTAAATTCTATAAAGAAACAGTAAAATATGTCCATCTATACCTGAAGTCTATACCGCTCTCTCTCTCTCTCTCTCTCTCTCTCTCTCTCTCTCTCTCTCTCTCTCTCTCTCTCTCTCTCTCTCTCTCTCTCTCTCTCTCTGTTATTGTGGAAGCTCTTTCACTTGACTTTTCTCTAATCTACTAAGAGCTTTTCCCACAGAAGAGGTAACGCTACACGTCATTATCCTGTAATGTGTTTTTGTCTCGCGTGCCCAGCATTAAAAGCCCTCAGAGCACAAAGAGCTGCTCATATTGTATTGTCTCTGTTATTACCCAGCTCCAGTAACATGTTTACTTTAGACTGGCTGATCAGTTTCCCATTGTTAACATGTGTAAAGTCAAAGTTATAGAGCAGCAGCAGTGTAGTACAGGACACACTCATGTCAATATAGCTGATGAGACTGAATACAGAGCTGAGTGAACACAGAGGCATTTTAGACTAAAGCATCTGACACACTGTTAGAGCTGAGTGTTTACTTCTCTCTTTCTCTCTCTCTCTTTTTCCCTCTCTGTGTCTCTGCAGTCATGGACACACAACATATTAAAAGAAAAGGAGTTTCTGCGGAAGCTGGTGATGGCCGGTGTAATTCAGGATCTGACCAATGGGATCTTGCACTAATATGGAAATGATATTAATGACTCGCAACTACCTGGCATCTGAGTGTGCGGCCTTCACAGATTCACTCAGCTGATTTTTCAGCATGGTCGTTCAAAGACTCCATTCATCACAAATCGGTAGTATGTACTGTAATGGTGTGCTTTTACACTATACAATTCTCGAATCTCGCTTTTCAAATGTTTTAAAGGCAGAGTGAGGGACACTCCTTTGTTTTTATTTAGTATCTCAGTTATTATTAGTGATGTTAAGCACTGACGGCTGCAGGAAACGCACAACATCATTAACATCACATCAGTAAAACACACCTTCTGACAAGTCATGTATACTATAGCATCATTTTACAGGACACATATCCTATATTGTATTTATTTTTAGTTTTTAATTTAATTTTAAGTCTGTTGTTCATTTTACATGACATTTCTTATGAGCACCAATCTTTCTATCTTTCTCGCAAGTGAAATGAGGTACAGCACATCCCCATTAAAAATTAGATAAATAATACCATCTATGAGTTAAATGCTGTCATGATGATTTAAAAAAAAAAAGATGGGTGAATTGTTATTTGATTTTTAGACTATGTACAATTCCCAAATAGATTACGAAGGTGAAATGGGTGGGGCCTGCTGTAAAGTGAATGTATAATATAGTCAATTCTGTCAGGTCAAAGAAGAAAAAAAAAAACATGGTGTGAGTGGCACATTTCAAAACTTTACGTATATTTAGCTCTTGCATTGAGGTTACCTTCAATTTGCTCTATAAGCTCAGTTATAGGGTAAGAGCTTTATATTTTCTTTTACAAATGTGCACTTTGTTCAGTGATGGAGTAAGGTCACTGGTGTAAATGTAATTCAACAAATCGACTGAATCGTAAAAATGGGGTTATTGCTGTAGTAGAGAAAGAGGCAACAGCGTCAGAAGCAGCAGGTCCAGTTCACACCTAGCCTTCCCTGTAGTCGTCCACAATTAAAGATTAAAGACAACAAAGGGGAGGGAGTGTCAGTTTTTGTTGTTGTTATTTTGTTTGTTTTTTTATTTTGTTTTTTGTATTTATGTATACGTTTTTCAAGTTGCATTGCTCTGTTTACCTCTGTATGACATGTGCTTTACTTCCACACAGCTCCAAGCTTTAATAGAGTTCACCTCAACTTTGGGCTGCTTGCTCTGCAGTGTTACAGCAGAGATGATCAGGACTGTGTTTCTCCTTTGTGTTCTTTGTGCACACTAGCAGGACTAAAGGGGGTTGTGTTACATTGTTGAAAACATGTTTTTCTCAATCAGCCTGTGATTAAATCTGCTGCAGTATGACCAATCAGTATCATTAAAATAGTAAGAATTTGTTACATTCTTGTCTGTAATGTATGTGTCTTTCACCTAAACTACAGCTATTCTTTTATATGAACAGGGGAGGGACAGAGCAGTGAGTGGGCTTTTGAGTTTTTGTGTAGAACAGACTGGCGCAGAGACCTGATAGAGATGTTAAGTGATGTAGGCAAATAGTTTATATCATGATGTGTTTATCTGTAGTGATAGCAGTACATGTTTCTTAATTAAAGTGATGTTTCTTAATTAGCTGAACAGAGAACAGAACAGAGCCATCAATCATAGAAATCCAACTGCAGTACATCATATGTAATATAATAACATTGTTCCAGTTGATCAAGTAACAGAATACGTCTAATTTCTATTATATGTTATAGGTATATACAGTCATGGCCAAAAGTGTTGGCACCCCTGAAATGTTTCCAGAAAATTAAGTATTTCTCACAGAAAAGTATTGCAATTACACATGTTTTGCTATACACATGTTTATTTCCTTTGTGTGTATTAGAACAACACAAAAAAAAACAGAGGAAAAAGCAAATTTGCCACAAAACTCCAAAAATGGGCCGGCATAATTTTTGGCACCCTTTCAAAATTGTGGATAAATAAGTTTGTTTCAAGCATGTCATGCTCCTTTAAACTCACCTGGGGCAAG
The DNA here is from genome assembly GCF_030014155.1 of Tachysurus vachellii. NCBI lineage: Eukaryota > Metazoa > Chordata > Actinopteri > Siluriformes > Bagridae > Tachysurus > Tachysurus vachellii. The sequence goes on from NC_083463.1 coordinate 14,109,573, forward strand.
TAACAGGTGAGGGCAATATAAAAATCACACATGAAAGCAGATAAAAAGGAGAGAAGTTGACTCAGTCTTTGCATTGTGTGTTTTTTGTTTTTTTTTGTTGTTGTTTCAATACACGTGTATAACGTGTATATACACGAATATAACGTGTATAGCAAAACGTGTAATTACAAAACTTTTCTGTGAGAAATGCTTCATTTTCTGGAAACATTTCAGGGTTGCCAACACTTTTGGCCATGACTGTAGGTGCAGATATTTAAATGGAGACTTCTCCCTTTTGTCACATATGTAAGTGCTACCATGCAATACGTTTACATTGAACCTCCCCCTACAGGTCCATTGCTACCTTTAACATTTTTGAGACCTATTTGCAATAAACAGTGCAACTAAAGTTTTCATTTGATTCGCTCCTGTACATGACTAAATTCGAGTCTACATGTCACAGGAAGTAAGCAAGTCTTAATAAAGTGCTGCTGTGTAATGATCTCAAAAGTCTTAATTTAGCTCTTAGCTACTACCCTTATAGCTCAGTGCAAAACTAAATCAACTGTAAAGACCAAATGTGTCTTGGAAAATATCTAGCTGAATTATTACTTCAAAAGCATCCTGATATATATTATTTGGATTATTTAAAGTAACTACTATAAAATGCATTGGTGGTAATAAAAGCCAGGGACATTTGATGTTGGGATGTGAAACTGTAAAACAATCTGTGTAGAGTTTGGTGTGAACATAAACCACAAGCGTGAGAATGCACACCATGCAACGCCTCTGTTTCCACCTGCCTCTTCCTTCCCTTTCAGTTCTCCATGCTCCGCAGCTGATGAAACCTTTAATGTGCTATGAGTGTTGTCTGCAGTAAATAACTACTGATATAGAAAGTGGTGTGAGATCAGAGACAGTTGAAGTATGGACAAAACAAGCAGGTGGATCCTATTTCAGGACAGAACCTTGACCTGAGTGTGTATATGTGTAAGGAGTGCGGGGTGGAGAGCCGTATGATTGATTTAGCCATTGAGCTGTGACATCATGTTCACAACCTATAAAGTACATTTAATTCAGGAATTATGATTTAAAGCTTGTATGCTCATATTTGTAGTTCAGTGTTCGAATGTAGTCTTGTCATTCTTTAATGCTGGTTTGTATCTTTTCCTTTTTTGTTATATTCTATTCATCCATTATAAAATGGAAGTATTTGCTACCCCTTATGGGTTAAGGGTTACGCATGTCACCCTGCGCAAATCAGTTATATCTTTATAAAGAAATGTGCTGGAGATCAGTGGTTCTCAGCCGGAGCTTTGACATTGTCAAAGTTATTATATTAAATCTTTTCTTTGTTTCTTAGTTGTTAGTCATTTAAATTGAAAGGCTTTAATCCAGACCTTAAAAACAAGTAGGCCTATGAATAATTACAACTTGAACATATTTTTCTTTTTGTCAGAACCTTCTAGAACAAATAACTCTCTTACAGCAATACATACTGTAGCATGCATGGAATGCATGTACATTATGAGCCTAATATTTAGTCTATAAAATGTACAGTTAACTGGGTCTATGGTGGCAAAAAGTTTAAGAGCCACTGCTATAGATGGACTGTGTGCGTGAATTGCCCTTGAGCATTACACCGCCTCCACGGGTTTGCCGCCTTCAAGTGCCTCCTGGTGCCATCTCTTTCCCAGATAAGTGATACACATGCACCCAGCTGTTCACATATGCCAGATGTCAAAGTAAATTTGATTTATTATATCAGGCCACCTGGGGGGCACGGTGGCTTTGTGGTTGTTCGCCTCACACCTCCAGGGTTGGGGGTTCGATTCCTGCCTCCGCCTTGTGTGTGTGGAGTTTGCATGTTCTTCCCGTGACTCGGGGGTTTCCCCCGGGTACTCCGGTTTCCTCCCCAGTCCAAAGACATGCATGGTAGGTTGATTGGCATCTCTGGAAAATTGTCCGTAGTGTGTGATTGCGTGAGTGAATGAGAGTGTATGTGTGCCCTGTGATGGGTTGGCACTCTGTCCAGGGTGTATCCTGCCTTGATGCCCAGTGACGCCTGAGATAGGCACAGGCTCCCCGTGACCTGAGAATAGTTTGGATAAGCGGTAGAAAATGAATGAATGAATGAATATCAGGCCACCTTCTTCCATTGTTTCATGGACCAATCCTAATGCCATAAGCACTGTGTTCCGATGGAACACAGCATTAACTTTTTCAGCAATTTGGACTTCTCCGATATTAGATCCGACAGGTTAGCCTTCAATCTACATGCACATCATTGAGCCTCGGCCACCCATGACCTTGTCTCTGATTCGCTGGTTGTCCGTACATGGATAACTTTTGGTAAATGCTAACATCCCACATGACCTGCTGTTTTGGGATTTTCTGACTTAAGTTAATTAGCCATTACGAATTGGCCCTTGTAAAAATTACTCAGATCCTTACAATTGCACATTGTTCCTGCTTCTAGCACACCTTTGAGCCCCGACAGTTTACTTGCAGCCTAATATATCCCGCCGATATAAAGGTTCTATTTTAATGGAATAATCAATATTATTCACTTCACCAATCAGTGTTTCTGATTGTACTGTGTCATACTTCTAAAATACATCTGATCTATGATGTTCTAATCCTTATGTCCATTGCACACTAAAATGACTCTCACTCTGTATGATCAGATAAGTACTACAGTAAGACACTACAGTGTGACTTATACGGGAACTTTGGCTTCATTTTGGGTGGAAGGGGCTTCTCTATCAACAGGTGTGTGTCCATGTAGGTGGCCCAGTGTGACAGCAGAAGTCTTTGATGGTTTGTTTTGCTTATCAAGAACAGTTGAACTGGTTTTAGTCAAGGGTATGTTTCTGTCCGCAGGGTTTATCTGGAGATCTGTGTGTATCTGTGCAGACTCACCACTCGATGCCTTGATTTCTCCTGACACATTCGTTACACACACACACACACACACACACACACACAGAGGACTGTGTGACCTAACTGTAATGAAAGGTCTGCTGTGTCCTTGGCCTCATGGCATTTAAATTTCCATAAAACAGCAATAGCTGAAATGCCATCTACATCACCAGAGTTACACAAACATATTTTACTTGTATTGTCCTTGAAACTAATCAAGACGGATATAAATAGATAGTTAGATATTAATATAGATAATTCACTAAATCCCAAAACTATTTTCTTGTGTATTTTGGTCATTTTAAGATCAACTTGTATTGCCTCCTAATTCAATCCAGTTCGATTGGCTCTAAATTAATTGCATTTGTCTTTTGTATGGTGCATTTAACACAAGGTATTTAAAAGGAAATCTACTCTTAATGTGTGAGCTTAAGCCATGAGCAAGAAGAAAAAACTCCCTGAAATGGCAACAGGAAGAAACACTGAGAGGAACCAGACACAAAATGTTTTTCTCTCGTTGATTAGTGGAGCTTTATAACATTACTCAGATCACACCATCCATTTTACAGTGCAGACAAAAAACATCAGAAGATCCAGCAAAGCCGAGCTGTCTGAGAGCTAGTAGCTTTTTTAGGACTTTCTGACAGACTCATTATAGAGCCAGTATGACCTGATAATTATTAGAACTGATCTAATACATCAGTGGGGATTCAGAGGAGGGGAATCAGGGAAGGAATTCAAGAAGGTCATGTGAAGCGAGTTTCTTGATGAACTTCCCAGAAGGTATCAAGAGCGCACAAAAAAGTCACACGGACTTCATATGCTGTGTTTTGCGCAGTTTTCGCATTTAGTGTGTTTGTCACATATAATTTGAATAATTCACATGCTTCATTTATTCTTTATTCTTTATTCATTATTATGTGAGCAAATTGTATTCATGATGTCAGCTGTGTTTACTTGAAATCACTTAAAATAACATGGTGAAATGAGTCAACACATTTTTCACACATGACTTATCACATGTAAAACACATTGGAGTTTTAACTAAGGGTGGGGAAAATGGGGACTGGAATGTATTTGAGCTGCATGATGACAGCAGATGGCACTGAATTACTTTATTCTGCTAGCAAGAGATGAAGGAAACGTGTGTGTAAATGCATCATCTTCACCACTATATCCTTACGTTACACACTCAGGTCACAAAGGTTGACACTTGCTTCTGACTTGTGTGTGGTATCTAACAAATATATTGCACTTGGTCGTAAAGTACACAGTTATAGAAAGGAAATCATTTATAATCATTTACTCTGGCGTCCCAGATAAGGATGGTTTCCATTTTGAGTTTGGTTCCTTCCTTGGCTCAAGGTTTCTTCCTCATATTGTCTTTGGGAGCTTTTTTCTTCCAATAATTGCAAAACCTTCTCATTAGAGATAAATATATAATTAAATTAGAATTATTACAATTTATTTTCTGAATTTATATTCCTGTAAACTTGCTTTGTGTAAAAATGTCTATTGTTTAAAAAAAAAAAGGGCTATACAAATAAACCTGAATTTCCAAACAGGGTGCAATCTGTGTGCATTTGCTGAAATAATCTATAGATAGATAAACGTGGGTTTTGTATATCCTCATGCAGAAATTCAGTGTGTGAGAGGTGTCTAGTTTGGCCTTCACTCCAGGACATCTGAATATCTGAACTATGGAGCCTGCAGGGAGGCTGTGACCAGCACTGACCACCCACAAACACTTTAATTAGGCTGTGGTAAAGTGGTAAGTTCTTTTCTTTTTTTTTGCACAGTACCTCACACTAAATAATTACATTAAGATAAAGAAAAAAATTCATAGGTGTATCAACCAGATACAATCGTTCAATCGGATCAAATATGTATGCTCTAATATGCTCTTGGGTCCTGGCGGAACCCATGTTGTGTTTTCGCATCTTTTAACACACTAAACACAGCAGAAAAACCCAGCTTGACCCAGTGTGACCAGCTATCAGCTGCCGAAATACACTCCGAGCTGGTCATGTTATAGCAACTGATGTATTTTACAACTTCCTTATTATATGACTAAACTAATCTATATAAATGTTTGTGATTTTCTTTGTTGTTTTCTTATTTCCTAGCAGCTTGAGTTTTCGAAGCAGATATCTGGTCAGACTTAGCTGGCGTTTGTAAGTTGTAATCAGGTGTGTTAGTGTGTCGTGTAGAATGTAAAGCTGCGGTATGGCTAAAATGCCTTTTGTTTGTTAGGACATAAATTCATTCATTAGCAAAAAGTCCAACCCGAGATTTTCTATAGATTTCTTCTAATCAAGATATAGAAGTGTCAAAAGAGACAAATCACGACCATAAATGTATAACATTACTGACAATTTCTTTTTCTAGAGGAATTCAGACTCATTAAGTGTTGGAATGCTTAAATTCAATAGAATAGAGATCATGCGGAAACAATTAGGCATCTTTGTGTCACCTATTTGCAGTAATCAAAAGCAAAATTTAAAAAAATAATAAGGTCTTCATTTGTGTCCCCCTCATACATACTAGCCCTGGAATGTTGACTAGTCAAATCTGTATTGTAGATGTTATTTTTACTAGGAAAAATGTAAGTGTGGATATTCATCTTAACTTTGTCTCATAAAAATATTATTACACATAAAGGGAAAAGGGAGTCAGTGCTATAGGATTAGACAATGCTGCTTTTCAGAATTAGTACTTGTCAAGTTTGCTCTATGGCTATATATAGATATTTTGGCTAGTTACAATTTCACACAGGATATCTGGAAATATTTTGACTTGGGTTTTTGTGTCATAACTGATTTATACCTCATCTAGTCCGAGGTATTTTAAGCTAAATCTGCTGGCTGTACTGCAAGTATTTCAGGACTGGAAACTGACATCCCTAGTCTATTATCAACTCCAGAAAAGTGGCCAAAACAGATGCTGATGATGATCCATTGTTTTGGATCATCATCTTTAAGAAAAAAAATCCTTTCTGTTTTGATCTCCTAAATAGTACCTGAATTACAGTTCTGAAGAAATATATACAAACTGCCATATAATTACAGAACGATTTAAGACCAACAGTTTTGCCATCGGACTGTTACATCCTATTCGCATCTTACTTCCAACTAGGAAGTAAATGAAACTATTTAAATTCAATTTTATTTAAAACATTTTTGGTGAATAATCAGATCAGATGCTGAAATTAAATTTGAAGTTGCTCAGTTTACAGACTTTAATGTCTGTACATTATTGTGTTCTATTTTATTTATTTGTGCATCTTATAACATAATGTCTAACACAATTTAATACTGTAATATTGGACCTGTCACTCTAGACTTTCTGATCTTTGCAGATTTTATCCTGATGTTGTTCATCTACAGAACTTGTCAGAAGGTTAAATTATTTGTTTTAGTTCTTTTATTCTTTTCAACGTTTCTAACAATTCATTGAGTGATGGTTATGTTTCCCTTAAATTAAACTAAAAAAGGTATCCTGTGCTTTACTACTGTTTCCTTGACTTCTAAGTCATTACAGAGTCTACTTTAGGCAAAACACAGAGAGGAACCTCAGGACACACACATGGAGCTCCCTAGGTGGGAAAGACCTGGAGCAAAGGGTCAAATCCCAGGTCAGGGACACACTCTGATGGGGAGATTAACTGAAAATGGAGCCCTTCCATTCACACAGCATATTGAATATCTCCTCTAATTATATGAAACATTTATTTATTAGGTTATTTTCTGCTTGAAAATCTTCGTGGTTGTTTCCAAACACTGCAGTTTCACCAGATGTGAGACGACAGAATAATCAGGATACTAAGAGCCAAGGTTTAGTAAATTGGATTATTGTGCACAAAATAAACTGGGCAATCCGTAGCCTAAATGCATGTTGGAAACAGTTGATATTCACAAAACCATAGAGATCATTCTCAAGACTAAAATAAGAGGAAAAACATCAAGAGTGAGCAAAGGCCACTCACATATACATAATGAATCAGTAAAAATCACAGGAAATTGATCATAAATTATTAAATCATGTAATGTTCATGAAGGAAAAAATAGAAATATATTTGACATTTCCTTATTTCATTTATACGGTTATTAATCTGATTCCATTAGAACCAATTTTACCGGTATTTACATAATTTGAATAAATTTAGTGTTAGATTGGAAGATATTTGTTCTTGTGGAAACACATTTTGAATCGGTTCAGCTTTATATATTTAATTTTTGGAGGGTTATATGGAATATAAAGCTGTTGCTGTGAAAGCACACATCAGACTGGTGACATGAGTCACCTCCATACAGCTGCCTGAACACAATGACCAGCTTTTAAACTCGTGATCAAATCTTAGGGACCAAATTTCCTTCACACCATGTCAGACTGTTACGAGCTAAGTGGCTTGTTATTTCAGCTGAATATTAAATGTCTGAAAATAAATCACTTTGACAGAGGGCAGTTGGAGCGTAAGAATTGAAATTATATGTTCTTTTGGTTAGAAATCTATTTCAGTAAGAGAAAAGGTTCCAGTTAGAAAAGCCTTGAATCTATAGTTTTACTGGTGAACTTCAAACCCTAATTCGATTTCATTTATATTAATTCAGCTTAGGGAGAATCCAATCAGCAGCAGAATGTGTTCTCAATGTCGGTTTGAGCAGTTCAGCCGAAGAACCTTCTCAGTCAGCGGAAGAATAATGTGTTTTCTGACAGCCCTGTGGTTTGAACTCCCAACCATCCAGTCACTCACAGACGACTTAAACTGCAAATTTCCCAATGTACAAGGTTTCATTAGTGCCAAAAACATGGAGGATATTTTAGTAGCATGTCTGTTTACATCAGTCCCTGTGCTGTATGTTCACTCAACAAGCATGAATCTTAATAACTATAATAATAATTACCTGAAAATGTCCTCATTTTTGCTTTAGACGCAATATTAATAAGTAGTTTACAGTTATTTGTCTAATTTAGTAAGCATGGAGAGGGACAGGTAAAACCTATGTATTAGAATGGCAGTGAGAATATCATAATCATAAGAGACTGTATAAACTTTTTATAGAAAAAGACAAAAAAAAAAAAGTTAATGTCTATGCTTTATGTTATGGTTAGTTTGTTTTAGGTTATTAAAGGAACCAGATATTGGTGTCTGTTTTCTAACAAAAAGTAACCAGAGATGATCGTCATCAGCAAACCATTAGGCAATGCAGTAACTGTTATCTGTCACTTATGGAAAATCATACACAGCTAGTTGTTGTTGTTGTTGTTTTTGTTTTTAATTTCTGGAGATTTAATGATGAGAAGAATCTTAGCAGATTCAAGGCAAGACTCCACACACACGCACAGAAACACAGCGCGCTGCTATGTAAGAGAAACAGACGAGCGATGTCTCCACCGCCTTGAGCATATTTTCAGTCCCAAAGAGACTGTGAGTGTGTATGGAGCTTGTGTTTTATGTGAATTCTTGCCTTGATTTCCAGGTGATTATATTATAGTGGACAGAAACGGTGCGGTGAAATCTGAGAAAGGATGGATGTGTTTCGTATACAAGTCAGCCTAGTACGGCTAATGAATGAAATATTAACCTAGATGTGATTTACTGCCTTCTTGCTTTCCTTGTGGTGCACCAAGACAAGTTCCACAGGGAACGTGTACCATATCATGTTATTTCTACTTAAGCCTCATGTGGGAGTGCTAGGTTAAATAGTATAGCTGCAGGTTGTGGTTTAGTTCAGAAGACTTCCAAGCTCAATTTGTCCTGTCAGTCATAGACGAAATTTCTTTGACATTGTGTTTGCAGTGCTTTATTTATTTGTTTGTTTTTTTTTCACCTGAGTTTTAAAGGTTAAAGCCCATATGCTGGAAGTAATTTCAGAATATAAGACAGAATATAAGGTAGACCTCCTTAACTCTTTAGCTGTTTAAAAAAGGCTTTAAAATAACACTTTGGATTCCTATATATAACATTGAAGTAATGTTATATAGTTTACTTTTTGTCTCATTAGTGTTGCTGTATTTCTTTCCAAGCTGATTCTTTTCCTAGTGTCTTTATTTTGATCCCTGAGTCAGGCCTGAGTGTGTGTGTCCGTGTGTCTGTGTGATGATGCCCTAGACTGACATCTCTTCCGGGATGAAGACCCACCTCATGCACAGTGTTTCTGGAAAGGCAACAGATCCAGAACAAACCTGAGAATAAATAAAATGATTACTGATGATGAATGAATGAATGTTAAATACACTAGCAAATGGGCAATTTAGAAGTACTGGAGAAGCAGCAATATGTGCTATGAGACTCTAATATATAAATTAGTATGCATAAATAGGCATATTACAGATAATGTAAAAATTAGTGGACAAAGTCCTTCACTGTAGAAGTCCCGGGAATCACGTCATTTAATGTAAAACAGGGTAAGAACATGTAATCTTGTAATCCCATATTGTACACAGACATGCATTTTCTTTGGTCAAATGTGTACTTTATCATGTATATCTCAGCAATGAGCTTCTCTCTCACAACAGCAGTCCTTGTGTGGTTAGGCCTTTCTCCACTCACACACACCTCCTCCTCCTCCTCCTCCTCCACTTCTAAGCCAGTTTGTGTCCACAGCATTCGGTCAAGAGCGTGACGGAGGGTCAAGCATCAACGGCACTCACTCAAGCAGCTCTGCCCAAAGAAGGCATTGTAGTCCTGTGAGAGTTTTTTTAATCTTCTTTCTGGCACACTGCTTCAGAAGTTCTGCACTCTTAGGCAAAGATACACCACAGTGACAATAAAAGAAAATCGTGGTCTGAAACCACCTTGATCCTCTGCCAATCTTGATAAGTTACAAGTCCAAAGAATTCTCCACAGTGTTGGTGGGAAAGCCGTCACTGGTTCACTGAAGCATCCCACCAGCCCTCACTTGGACTGTTTATTTATTTGTCCTTCACATCACCAGTGGTTTGGCTAGAGCAATTGGGAGTATCGATGGTACGTATTGTTGGACATAATCACTGACAGGAGACAACGCTTTAATTTGGCAGACATTTTAGAATTTGACCTTGAAGTCACATAGCAACTTTGTATTTCTCTTCCTTTGACAGGCTGTTTATTTCAGGATTTCACTAATGGACACAATGGCTGTGGTGAACAGTCCTTTTGTTCTGTTCTATTATTAAAATGACCCACCTAAAGTCAATAAAGGTTTCAGTAAAAGCCTTTCTTTGCAATGTCTTGGTCAAGCTTGAGCTCAATCCACAGTCTTTATATAAATCGAGTGTTGTTACATGTTTTATTATTTATGTAATTTATTTACTCTGCAGCTGAGGGTTTCTTTTCTTTCTCCAAATAATAGAGTCACAAGCAGTTTAATGCTGGTACAAGTATTTTTTTTTTTTAGTTTGAACATTGTCCAAAATCTATTCAAATAGAATTATATGTTAATTTGTTGATGATTATCATTACTCTCAATAAAAATACTTTTACATAGCATTGTTGCAAACTCTTTACTTTCCTGTTTCTTGCATGGTTCCTTTTTGTAATCATTTCAAATTTCAATGTAAACATAAGGTAAATATTTTGTGGAATTTTTGAAATGCTTTTTAAAGTATTATTTATAAACTTTTTCAACCTTTTTTTTTCCAGAATGTTAACCACTCTAGGATTGTTCATATGATTTATAAAGGAAATGTGTTATTATTATTATTAATAATATTATTATTACTATTAAGAATAATATATTATTATTATTATTATTATTATTATTATTATATTCTTATCATTATTATTGTTAGTTTTTTTATTCATGCAGAATTATTATACAGATTTTGTTAATTTTTATTGTTAATTAATTTTATTTGCTGTCTGTGTGTTTAAAACTATTCTTATTATTAGCCTACATCCAGTAGATGCTCTGTGACTCACCTGGATTATATCTGAACTGTAAGGCCTAATAATCAATTTATGAGAGGGTGGCCAGTGCAAACGGCTCCAGTTACAAGCGCAGGTTAGCTGAGAGCCGAGTCTAGCCAGGCCACTAATGCATCCTGTGGGGAACACTGTCTGTTAGAAATTAAAACTTTTGACCCATGATTTTCTGTCCTTATATGGTACAGAACCCAAAGAAGTTGAAGAAAAATAATAGTTGCTTTCAGACTGAAGCCCAGGCTTATTATGGGACACATAACTTTATCCTGAATATATATATATATATATATATATATATATATATATATATATATATTTTATATATTGATAGATATATATATATATATATATAGAGAGAGAGAGAGAGAGAGAGAGAGAGAGAGAGAGAGAGAGAGAGAGAGAGAGAGAGAGAGAGAGAGGAGATGGCAAATAGAATTAAACAACCAGAGAGCTGTAGGCTTGTCAAGAATTATTCCAATGATAGCAGGATAGTAATTTCTTAACTCGTATTACTACACTGTATTACTTTTTAGGGATTAATGTTTTATAGATTATTGGTATTATTTGTGGCAGAGGATGTGTGCTTAGACTGATTCTGCTTGGCCACTTTTTCTAATCTTTGATGATACACCAGCATCATCATCATCATCATCGTTATCATCCATAGTATGTCAAGGTAATATCATCTGGGGGTCATATAGTCTTAGAAGCAGCTTGTGAAAAAGCCCAAAACCCACCGCAATATTTTAACAAATCAATATGCAATATGCAATAGTTAACCCATCCATGCTCATTATTTTACAGTTACACAAAACAAACCTGGAAAAAGGACACAATTGAAAGTATCATTTTTTGTAATTAATACAGCTCACTGATCCAGAGACGTCGCTGTGTGTGTGTGTGTGTGTGTGTGTGTGTGTGTGTGTGTGTGTGTGTGTGTGTATATATATAATGTTTATTTTATATAGCGCCTTTCCCAAGCTCAAGGACGCTTTACAAGGTACAGTATTTCAAGACAGATGAAATATAGTGTAACATACATATTCACATTCGTCGGACATTTGCCCAGGACGAAGGATCATTCATATACATACATACATACATACATACATATATATATATATATATATATATATGTATGTATGTGTGCGTGTGTGTGTGTGCGCGCGCGTGCGTGTGTGTGTACATATACATATGTAATTATATACATATAATTTTTTTTATTTTTTTTATTTTTATAAAAATGTAACCCTTTGGAGACAATAACTAATGTACACTAGAGATTTAATTTAAAAAAGTCTCCTTCGCAGAAAGAGGCTGGATCCTGCTTAGATTGCCAGATTGCGTATAATCCCTCCACCACATACATTGGATACAGCAAAAACTGGTGATTATTGTGTGATCAGCGTCAGTCAGCTTTATTTCTTTATACTCATTGCACAACGAAATAAATGGGTGATCTTTTACAGTGTTTCATTGATCGCACAAAAATACAATTAAGAGAAGAAAGTGTAAATTGATTTGTAGTACAAAGTGAATGTGCAAATATTTATGTCCTCTTATTTACTTAGTTTCAATAATCACTTTATTATGGTCAGGGTTGTGGAGGAACTTATTTCTGGAACTTGGTTCTGGAACTTATCTGAGGAATACTGGGCATAAGGTGGGAAAACACCTTGAATGGAATGCCTGTCATCCCACTATGTACACACACACACACACACACACACACACACACACACACACAATCCACCTGGCATGTTTTTGGGAAGAGTTAGGAAACCTGAGAACCTGGAGGAAACCTGCTCAGACACAGTGAAAACATGCACATTGAACCAGGGACCCTGGAGCTGTGAGGCAGCAGTGTTACCTGCGGTGCCACCATCATGTTAGGTTCAAATGTGCAAAAAGTGATTGTAGCCATGTATTATTTAGTGTTATTTATACAAACCTGTTATTATTATTATTATTATTATTATTATTATTATTATTATTATTATTATTATTATTATTGCTGTTGTTGTTGTTAGTGCTACTACTATTATTATTATTATTATTATTATTATTATTATTATTATTATTATTATTACTGCTACTACTTTTGTTATTATTATTATTCATCTCTTTCCTTAGCGCCTTTCATTACATTTGGTGAATTATCAGTTTGGCAAAGTCTAATTAAAGCAGGGATTTGGTAACAATATGGCAACCATGTCAGTCTAATTTGGCAACTCGTCCTCCGGCACACATTATTGCCGCACGGACACTGTGTTTGGGCTGCAATTGTGTACTGCATCAGGCACTTTGGCTGGTGTGTGTGTGTGTGTGTGTGTGTGCGTGTGTGTGTGTGCGCGCGCGTGCGTGTGTGTGTGTGCGCGTGTGTGTGTGTGTGTCCGTGTGTGTGTGTGTGCGTGTGTGTGCGCGCGCGCGGTGAACTGAGCTTTTCCACACTCTGTGGTCCATAGATTCCCTGGAAACTCATTTGAATTCGGATCTTAAAATTATGCCACCGTATTCCAGGGCAGAAGTGGAGACGGATCAGCCAAAGGAAACGTGTTTGGAGTTCATTTTGTCCGGATTGTTTGCATCTGTCATTTCGTGCAGAAGTGCGTTTTTCCACACAGGTCCATGAGAGGAGCGCGAGCAGGGCGCAGAAAAGGTACCAACACACACAACTAGTTATATTTCACCAAACCTTCAACTAGTAGTGATATGTAGAAATGCAGTATTTGTTTAACTACCAGTGGATGAAATATTGTATTGACTGATTAAATAGTAATTACATTAGAATTAGGATTTCCCAGGCTGTTTACGCCATGTTTAATGTCTCAGTGTTTTACTCCTATACATTTCTGTCTAATGTTTCATATATATATATATATATATATATATATATATATATATATATATATATATATATATATATATATATATATATGTATGTATGTTTATTTATATATTATGGTCTACACATTGTTTAAATTACACCTGAAATGAGTAACTATACAACAGTGTATTATAGTATAGTAGCTTTTCACATCATATTTAGATTTGTGAAGTCGAGTAGGATTTTAAGGAATTGATAATAAACATTTTTCATTTATTTTTCTGTCTTATTTTTTATTTTTGTGTCTTATTTTTTAATTTTTTGTCTTATTTGTAATTTTGTGATGTTATGTGCACCCAGTTGAGTTTTTAAAGAAAAACTAAGAGTGTCTAAACAAGTATTTGTACAGAGAGATTTTTTTATCTGCTTTTATTTAATCTATTTTATGTATAAAATGTCTTATAGCTGATTTTTTTTCTCTACCATTTTTTTATTTTGTCTAGAGTGTAAACTCACTGTAGTTTGTAATGAAGTTTGGCGAGAAAAAGCCAATAACCAAAACCTTGTTACTGTTTGACCTTAAAATGAAACTTGGATGGATGACAGTAAAGCAGGATTAATAGTAAACAGAGTAAAAAGCTCAGAATTTGACAAGAAAAGCTGCATTATTTATGTCTTTTTGTTTGTGATTATGTAGTGCAGGTGTTTGACATCTTGATCAACAGCTAAAGAGTGCTTTGTGTTGTGGTTGTTTTAGTCGGTCACTTGACTGAAAATAAGTCTTCTATTTTAAATGACTTTGACTTTTTCTCATACATGAGGTTTAATTTCTGATGATCAAAGCTCAGTGGTTGTGTTCTTGCATGCACTGGTAGAGCAGTGCCGAAGCTGAACACTGATTTTTATGCTGAATCGCTTTTTCATACTCCAGGTGTCCAGGTGCACTGATTCATTTTCTGCTCGGTTTCTCAGAGCTGGAACAAATCAACACGCACAGAGCGGCACCTTCCACTCTGCAGAGTGAGATTTTTATGTGCATGCGTTTAACCTGGGGTAGATGTTTTCCATTTAAAGGACCATAAAAAGCGCCTCCAAATCACATGTGCTTAGGAGTTCTTGAGGTTTGGAAAGAGGTCAGTGGTCCACTGTACACTGACCTCAGTGGAATACATCATGTGTGAGATATATTGCACATCATTTTCCAGGAATTTTAAGTTTAAGTTTAAGCGTAGAAGACCTCTGCCTAAATATAATGCTTGCTTCAACAGCTTTTATTGTCAAACGTACAAGTACGGAACAGTGAAATTCTGGTCTAAGCATTAGCTAAAAAGTTGGCACCAGAATGCAGTCAGCTGAGATACAGTATGGTGCTCTTGGAGCAGAGAGGGTTAAAGCCATATTCTTGGTCCCACAGTGGCCAATTTGTAGTGTCGGGTTTTGAACTGCTGACCTTCTGATCAGTTGACTACTGCCTCAGAAACATAAATTGTTCACACACCTACAAATTTAGGCAATTTTTGTCTAATTTCTTATATCTCATTTGTTACTGCCAGCTGGAGTACTGTAGATAGAAGAAGTCTTTATTTGTCACATACAGCATGCATCACAGCACAGTGAAATCCTCTTCACATATCCAAGCTCTTTAGGAAGTTAGGGTCAGAGTAAGGATCAGCCATGATACAGCACTCTTTGAGTATAAAATGTTAAGGGCTTTGCTCAAGGGCTCAACAGTGGCAGCTTGGCAGGCAACTTTCTGATCACTAACATCAGAGCCTTAACCAGTGAGCCACGTCTGAGCCAAAGTAGGTACCAGGCATGTCCTGATTATCAGTAGTATCATACCTCAGTATTCAAGCATCTGCAAAGTTACTAGTCTGAAAATCTGTCAATATCATCACTCCCACATTGTTTCAATGGACAGCAGGTTGTAGAGCTTTTTTAAGCAGAGCTGCTGCTCCAGAGATAAAGCCTGTCAAATTTGGAAGGAAGCATAAAGACTGCAGTCTTCTAAGGCTCATTATTTTGAACAGATATTTAAAGAGGAGGAAATCTGATAATTGTGTTTCCCAGAAAAGAGTTTTGTGAAAGGTTGACAATAATTATCCCTCTGACTGTAAGTTTTCTTTACTGTTTTAAATAACAGACGTACATTTAGCATCATAAACTGTGATAAAGTTTTACACAGTTCATCATAGCATAAAGAGTTTTTAATATTGCCATTTTCATAATCAGATTTATTTATGTGGATGGCATGAGCGTACTGTCTGTATGAGTTGATCTGTTTTCTGGTTGCCATGGCCTTTGTGACATAGGCAGAACATATTAACCTCATCTCAGATTATTATTGGGTGAGCCAATGACTCCGAGTGCTTCCTCTCTTAGTCAGAGCTTACCTCTGTATTATGAACTCATGGCTGATTTGGCTGTGATAAAGCTAACGCCGTCAGGGTGTGTTTAGGGAATCCTGTTGGGTATGCCACACTAATAATAGCTCAGTAATTGTGTTCTACTTTCGTTTGATTATATAGTGCCACAGTAAGTAGCAGGTGTACACGAGGCTACTCCTATGTTTACGACATCAGCTTGGTTCAGTAGCATGAAAGAAATATCTTTATGTAGCCACTTTACTGCTGTAGACAGGATATATGGTGTTGCCAACTCAAAAAAAAAAGAGCGGGCTCTTTAATAGACTACCGCCTTAAAACAGCATTAGTGCAGGTGTTAGAAGAAAAGCAGAAGAAAAGAGATGGCGCTGCTCCAACACACTTTTATTATAGCAGATCTAAAATGTGGTTTAGCTGCTGTCAGTACTAAAATAAATATGTGTCCACTTAATGTGCCTGCATTGACATTTACTTACCAATAAAGAGCCCCTGAGTGAATGTTTAATGAGTAGCACTTGTGTGATAGTGTGAGTTTTGTTTTATCAAGGAACAGTTTGGCAAAAAAATCTTTATATGATGTTCCTGTTAGTTCGAAGTTCCCTTTGCAGTGGATCTATAAAGATAATGCCGCTAACAAGTAAGGGAAGCTCATAGTTAACAGTTTAGCATCATGCAGACTACGTGTTTAAATTGAGGCCAGTTTGATAACTTTACTTCCATCAGATAGTGATCTTACAAGCAGATGTTTCTCTGGAAGAAATTTTTACCCTCTGCGACATGCTGTGTTTATTCGTTTTTGTGTGCATATACAGAGAACCTTTAAACACTTCTGGCATTAACGGAATAAGATGTTCTTCAGAATAGCCTTTCAGAAGTTTATTCGGTGTGGGGCTTGCACCGCTCTCGTGCCTTCACAGGAAGCCCTTGAGGAGGAAACAGATCTTTGATGGGTGATTATATAAAAACAGATGTAGTTATACATCTAATTTGATTGTCCTGAGTAATTAAATTTATTTCCTATTCACATTGAATGCATTCTCAGGCACCTATTTTATTTAACATATTATAAATATGTTTGATTTCCTAATGTGATCATTTGGCCTATCAAATAAATAAATAAAGTCATGTTAGACTTAGAATTTCATTTAACAGTAATCTACTAAGGGTGGCACAGTGGTATGGCAGGAGGCCTTGTCGCCTCACAGCCTCACAGGGTTTCCTCTAGATTCCCTGGTTTCTTTAAAACTCTCAAAATATGCATATAGAGAATGTGGCTACACTAAACTGGCCCTAGGTATGAACGAGTGTGTGAATGTGTCCTGTAGCGGATTGGTGTCTCCTCCAGGGTGTATTCCAGCCTTTATCTGTATTCATCGGATAGGTTCCAGGTCTGAATACTGAAGATGAATAAATGAATATTCACTTTATAATTCATCTGTGCACTGAATATATGTGATTACTGCAGTGAGAACTGCTCAGGATGGGATTCAGGAGGTTGGATGGATATGCTACAGCTAGTCTTAGCCCCACATGCTCTGTGGCCCTTTTTCCACAATACTGACAGTCACAGGGTCTCACCACTGTGTGTGTACTATATGTAGTGGAATTTAAAATATTGTTCTATATGATTATTTTCCAGTGTTTTAGTCTTAGAGGATGTGTGTAAACATAGTCTTGTGTGTTTGCTGATGGGCTACAGCAAAAGGTTTGAGGTTAGTCATCTGCCTTGTCAATCAAATTGCATTTTCTGTTAAAGTAGGTGGCACTTTTATTGAGAAAAACTACCAAACAGCATAAATGTGCAAATGATCAAGTTAAATATGTTAATATATTTACAACACATACAATGAGTAGCTGATGTAGATTGCATTATCTGTTGAGTTTATGAATGACTTTAAATATATATTAGGTGGAATTCTAGTTGTTACAAGGTGAACTAATTTCATATTCATAATTACATATTGACTTCATCTCCAATACATGCCCAAAATTCATGCCAAAATCCCTGAAACTCTACAGTGAACAGGAGTTCATCCAAATCACCACTGTAGCTATTTCTACTTCAGTTATCTGGGCAGAATTAGGTATTTTGTTATATACATATTATGACAAGCTATAGAAATGTGAAATGTAGACTATTGCTGATTTATTTATAATAGAATGCTTTGGTATGCCTAGGAAGAGAACATTTTAATAAGTTGACTAATTTACAGCTCTGAAAAATGAACCTACATTTTCACCAAAATATTTTGAACAATATGCTGTGTAAACATGTCATTGGATGATCTTTTTTTAGACTATAATAGTTTGTGAAATACTGACACACCAGATGACTTACTGGTTTGTTGCTGCAGCTGTTACTCTAAATAATTTATATGATCATAATACTGTATAATGCCAAAACCAGTGAACCCCACACACTAAAACCATCCTACACCTGCTTAGGTATAATTTAGAAAATGAAAAAATTGTGGTACATTGTGGTATTTAACTTCTCAGGTAATTACCAATTCTACCTAAAACACCATTTGGTCGCTTATAAGCAGAATAGACAGTTAGATGTGAAGTGTTTCCAACAGCAGCTTTTATTCATCGGTGTTAAACAGTGCAACATGTGGACACACTCTTTCACACATCAGCAATGTAATAGACATTCATTAAGCAGGTTGTTGGAAAGGAGATTTAACAGCTTTTTATGGATGCACCTTGTTTTCCTGTTATTGCTCAAGAGGGTCCGTAGTTGGAGAAGCATGTATTCAATCTGTGAGTTACAAACACCAGACTGTGGAATGTTCCAGAATCGCATCAGAGTAAACACACACAACTGCAAGAATGCATCTTAATCTCTTCCCTTTCTCTCTCACACACACAAGGCACTTGCTTGCTCGTTTCTGTCTCACTGACAGATCACAGAGGCTGCAGACACTCTCGCACTCACCGATTACGTCCTCTCACATGCTTAAACACACATATATCTACATCCAGTCACACACACATCACAGAAAAGTTACGCATTGTCTAAAGAAGATTCTTTCACTGTATCAGAAAAAAAACATCAGGGAAAACAACAGTGGAAGGGAGAGAGATTAATACTGATTTACTGATTTTATTAGATTCCTCCAGAAAAAAGTGCATTGCTGAACATCTGGTCCGGTGCTGTCATATCAAAAGAAGATCCTTATTGGGGAATCCAGAGGCCTCAGCATTTGGAGAAGCAGAGAACACACGTAGATCAGCAGTGGCTCTGTTAAGCAGTCGAGGCATTTTACAGTTATGATTAACCCTTAGATGGAAGAGCCACTGTAAAGGGCTAATTTAGCCAATTCATGTCTTCAGATTGTTCTATTTTTATAGTGTAGGCCTACTGTACATTTATAACAAAGTAATAAAGATGACTGAGTGAGAAAAAGCCTTCCAGGGTGATAAATGTTAGAGTCAGGTGTGTTTGTGTGCGCAGTAAAACTCCATTTAAAATGCAAAAACACATTATATAAAACATTGCAATAGCTATTTACTCAAACATATCTCTCTCTCTCTCTCTCTCTCTCTCTCTCTCTCTCTCTCTCTCTCTATGTTGTTTATGTACATCCGGGTGGGGTAATCTAATGGAGACCATCTGTTGGTAAATAAACAGCATATGCTGGCACATTTCCGTCTACTTTACGCGTCTATGTAAAGAAACTAATCTAAGCCAGACGTATGCACCTTTTTGGCGGGTAACATAATTAAACACCTTGTAAAACTTATCATTAATATTACACAGAAACAGAAACACTCACTGTGGATGCTTTGCATATATTACTCTTTGATCAAACATAATTTATTATTATTTACTAAATTATTAGTATGATTTATATTAACTAAATCAGATCATCATCATCTAGTCAGGATTCATGATTAAATTTCATCCACAAGGAACGATATGAACAAAGCTGTAATATTACTTGTGAACTGATGGTGAACTCTGTGGTGCTTTAATGCCAAATAATGACATAATGTTAGATAATACTAATAAGAGAACTAATACTTTCTGATGATAGTTATTTACATTACAGATCTAATTATTAATTCACATTGTAAATGATAAAGTTGTTAATAATATACTATTACTATTATAATGATTAACATTTTGCTTTGTTTTTGCATTTATTCGGAAATGTTTGAACACGGCTTTTATAATGACAGTTATCACTTTATCCTCTTCTAATTTTCCCTTCTGTACTCATTATATGTTTTGACTTGCACAAACCATTGTCAATTCTGACTTGCCCACGATGCCTAAAGCCATTTACTGTACATCCTTTAACGTGTGTAAATGTGCGTGTGTTTTTGCAAGTAATTAGGATGGAATGATACTGTATCCCTGCCTCAGCGTGTTATCTCAGTGCTAATGTAGTATTTGTAATGGTATGAGCCCAGTTGACGTGTCAATCACATGGCTTGAATTACAGCATGTTTTGTAACGAGACTCCAGTTCACCTTTACACCAGTTGTTAAGCTCTGAGCTGTGGTACTGGCAAACTAGAGCTGGGTACAATTGAGAAACATCTATTGGACAAATATTTGTAACAAAACTTGCCAGGATTTCTGAGAGAATAATGATAATTCAGAATATGACTCACTGTTATTCAAGTTTGTTTTAAGAGGAGTTTATGCTAGTGACTGTTCACACATGAAACACATTAAATAGCAAGCAACACATTTAACCATCCTCACTATTTTCATTAGTTGCTGTGATTAAAGTTTCCAGTATTATTTCTCCCATTAGACCTTCTCTGAATGGCTGTTGGAAGCCAGAGAGAGAGAGTGACTTCATGTCTTTCTGAAGTGATCGTGGCTATGCCCGACTTCCTGCATAGTCATGTGTAGGGGTCAAAAGTTCTGGCCATTCTGACTGAATTTCACCATCATTGACATGCTGTTGACATGCTGTCACACACTTGCTGGCCCTGAGGTAAACAGTAATTAGAATAAAAAGTTAGTAATGTTTAACAGATTGTGTCCACTACCAAATTAATGCTGGTTGATGAACTTAAAGTTAGCTATGATATTAGTCATATTAGTTTGCTGGGTGATTCTGTGACCTGGTGACTTTTTTCCTTCTATTACTCTTACTATCCCAGATTTATAGTATAAAGCAATAATAAAACCGAACCCAGAAAACATTTTGAAATAGCTTGAAATATAGTCATTAAATACTTTTTTTTTTTTTATCTTTTTTTTTGTGAATATTCAAAGTTTTATGTTCAACAGGAAATTGCATCATCTATATTTCCTGAAGTTTAAGGGATGATTAAAAAAATACTACTCACATTCTATTTTTTGTTTTCAGTACTGTGATATTGTCTGACAAGGCAAAAAAACTAAATAATTATCATGCTATTCTCATTTATAATAGTTATTATGCTTTTATAAATGATGTTACATTTTTAATAGTTAGTGGATAAGATGCTGGTGTACTGCTCAGAAGAGTTCAAATCCCAACACTGCCATGCTGCCACTGCCACTGGTGATTAACTCTCAGTTGCTCAGGTATAGTAATGAGAAATGTACTGTAAGTTGCACTGGATAAAGGCATCTACCAAATCGAATAATTGTAATTGCAAAGTGCTGAATGACCCTCACACTTCAAGTTCACTCAGCTTAAATGTGTCAGGCATAGTCAGTCTACTATACTATAAGTTTTCATTTATACATCAATAACTTGAGCTGGATCTTCATAGATGAAATCCACCAGTTACTGATACCATTTTCAATTCTGTCTAGGATAGTAACTAGTAACTAGGATATTAACTACACACATGCAATGAAGCTATCAACAATGTTTCATGTTCAGAAATAACTGCAATAAAACACACTACATGCTGGTTCAGTGAAGCTTTTGATTGTTGTCCAGCTCTCTGTAGCACCATGGTATTATTAGCAACACTAAATTAAGCCTGAGATAGATCATCACACGTTTTCTATCCTTACCTACACTGCTATTTATGTTTCTTCCTGTTCAAGTTATGTAATGGTTTTATTGCATGTTTTAAATCCATGTCAGACAATAGGAATTCACACACAAATACCTGAATATTCCTTATGTATGTGTGTATGGTCCTAATTTACAAAGGACATAAAAGCAGAAATTTTGTAACAAACACAAAGAATGTTTCAGAAACTGCGATTTATCTTTTTAGGTAAACAAATTCCTAGAGAGTGAAAAGCTCAGGAAAAGTAGACAATCGCAGTTGTAATTTTCCTGTTGCCACACTAATTATTGACTCATTTATTCACTCACAGCTTTACTAAAAAAAAAAGTCCAATAAGAAAAAAAATGCTCCCAATCGGCCGGTCCAAGCTGCAGCTGTCCTGCTGGGTCCTGGTCTGGCGGAATCCTTCTGTCATGAGCGCGGGGTAAAAACGGACCCAAACGCAGGACAGCTAAACAAGAACAGGATTTATTAACTTAAAAAAAAAACAAAACAGGACAAAGACAACAGCAGGATTCCACACTGCACAAGGCAACGCGGCTCAATTAAATAATACAAATAATTAACAGACATGAGGGATAGGTGTGCAGAGGCGGGGAGGAAAAGACAAGGGCGGGGCAGACACGTGAACACCGAACATAAACAAAAAGGCACATGGCCAAAGTCCGGGCAGAGTCCTGACACATTCATTCATTCACTCATCTTCTACCGCTTATCCGAACTACCTCGGGTCATGGGGAGCCTGTGCCTATCTCAGGCGTCATCGGGCATCAAGGCAGGATACACCCTGGACAGAGTGCCAACCCATCGCAGGGCACACACTCTCATTCACTCACGCAATCACACACTACGGACAATTTTCCAGAGATGCCAATCAACCTACCATGCATGTCTTTGGACCGGGGAGAAAACCGGAGTACCCGGAGGAAACCGAGGAAACCCCCGAGGCATGGGGAGAACATGCAAACTCCACACACACAAGGCGGAGGTGGGAATCGAACCCCCAACGCTGGAGGTGTGAGGCGAACGTGCTAACCACTAAGCCACCGTGCCCACCCCGCTATAAGGAAATGACATATCATATTGTTTCATATGAGGCGCTTGATTTGATACGCCTCCATTTCACGTAATATATGTAACAATAAAGTAGGATATTCAGCACAAAAAAACACTTAGATAACATATGGTATAATAAACCTTTAAACTTAATCAATACCTTTTAGTTTTGCTTAAGCACATTGTTTTCCGTATTGAATATTCTAGTGTACAAGCTGCTACATTCAGGACCAAGTGGATACTGGAAGATTCCCCCAAATCTTTAAGGTTTGGAGCACTTTGGTATGTTAATGAAAATGGAAAATAAGTGGTAGACTGCAAATGGCAATAAGTAACAGCGTGCCAAATCTGCCAAATATGTGTACAATATGCATAATAAATGAAATCACTACAGCTATAAGTTCATATGTTCATATATGGTGGTGTAAAAAACAGGATTTAAAAACCACATCTAGGGCTAAACAGTGCTTTGTTACAATGAGAACACCACTAGCTAACAGCGGAATAAGAAAAGGCCCATGCATCAGACACTCCTCATTGTGAGTCATGTAAAAGCTTATCCATGTTCCATATTTTTACATTATTATGTTCAGCTTTTGTTTTGTCATATCCAGTTCACTTATTTTATATTTATAATATCCAGTATTTTCTGACTTTAGGCAGACGTTATACATGTTTTCAAGTGTTTTACATGGTGTCACACCTGTTCAAATTTGCGCATTCACAAAATGAATGAGGCATAAGTTTAATACTAACTAAATGGTAGCAATGCAGTGATCACTTTCTCTCATTTCTTTCATTTTCTCTAATTGATAGTAAGGGAGAAATATACCATGTGTTTGCAATTTCCACTATGTTCACTATTTATGCAAGTCAAAAAAAAATGAGCAAAGAAGATATAGCAGCTATATGTTTCAGCTCTGACTAGCACCCATGTGGACAGAGCTTTTAAGCCCCCAGATGTGTGAAAAGTCCGCAGGATGAGCATGTGAATTACCCAACTTTTACAGCTGTAGTCACATATCAAGTGTGATTTTGAATTAAAGTACCTCATGTCTTTTTTTTTTAATTAATATACATTAACTGACATAAATGTGCTATACAAATTATGGACAGGTTTGTATCTTGTATGTTTTTGATATATATCCAAAGTCACAGGGAGCACCGGAGTAGTGATCATATGGTAAAGTGTTAGTTCACCATACCAGTATTCAGGGTGATCAATATCACAGAAATAGAGAACTGGTTATCAGCATGTGTTATAGAGTAACGTGTGTTTTTGTTGATGTCTTTCAGATGGCAAGAGGTGGTGGAATCAGCAAGATCCCATTGCAACATCTGCCCAGTGTCACCTGACCTACTGGAAGGTTTGTGTTTACAGATGCACAAAGGGAAAAAGTCGCATTATAATATTCATTAGTAACAAGCCATTTATTTATATTTATGTCAGAGGGTTTACTGTCCGAGCATATCGCATCCTTGAGACCAGACATGCCTCATTCAATACACAGTCATTCAATACAGAGTATGAAATATTTACTCAACACTCTCTCACACACACATACACACACACACAGGTATAAGGTGTTGGCTAAGTAATTAATGCTGCACATGTGAGCCGATGCTGCGATTCATATGGTGTAGTGTAGCAGCACAACATCTTGTGTGCAACCGGTTCATTCAACATTCCTGTTGTGATGACAAATTTGCAATGTTATGTTTCAATTCCCTGAGCCAACTCTTTAGTTTCAACAGGTATATACAGTGGATATAAATGTTCTACACACCCTGTTAAAGATGCAGGTTTTGTGAAGTACAAAAGATCAAACCAAACAAATCAACAAATCTACAGGGCAGCATAAATCAACTGAAAAGGTTTTAAGGGAAGAAAATCGCTAGTAAGGTAGCTTGAGCAAATGGCACGTAAATGTGTTAGCTAGCTACTGTATGTACATTACAGAGATCGTACGTTATCTTGCCACATTGAGAAGATGTTCTGAAATTGCTGTCTGTACATTGAAAACTGTGATGTAAAATTTTATAGCTTTTCCCTGAATATGCTTTAATGGTTTAAATTCTGGTGGCTTTGAATTTAATCTTATGATCTTATCTTCTCTCCATAGATCAAATAAAGTGTGGATTTTAGGAATAATCTTTAGACATGCCATTTTGACAGATAGCCCTTATTTGCTTTATAAATTCTGTCTTCTTTTCATTTTTACAGAATCAGTATAAAGCTATACAGATGTAAATGGAAACCCACAATGATTTATTTTAAATGGCCCTGTGTAAAAAATATGTAAAATGAGGAAAATGAATGGCCACATTCACAAACCGACAGTGATATAATGTTTGCTTTATGGTTAACACATTATTGGAACAAATTGTTATTTCTTCAGTTCCAAGGTATGATTCACAATACAGTAGCATAAAAATACATAGCACAGCAAATACATGACAATTGCAAAATGTATAATAAATACACATGGCAAATAATAAACCAGACAATTAATACAGAGGAAATCGAACACACCGGGTAGTGTGTACTGACTAGACAAGACAACAGAACCGTACTAGCTGAATTATGTGACATAAAGAGTGGCACTGTGGTAGTGTTGCAACCACACAGCTCCAGGCTCCTGAGTTTGTTTCTGAGCTTGGGTTACCGGCTGTGTGGCATTTCACATGTTTTTCTATGTTTATGTGGGGTTCACTAGTTTCTTCTTACTGTCTAAAAAATGCAGGTTGGCTGATTGGCTATACTAAATGTGCCTTAGGGGTGAATGTGTGTACATTGTGCCCTGCAGTGGATGGCCATTCCACCCTGGGGTCATCCACTATGCCTCGTGATAACAGACTCATGAATGATGAATAAATCATTATATGACATGGTTAAAGAAGCAGTGAATTGCTGCATGGTTGTGCAGTCATAGCAGCATGTCTAGAAACCAGTGTGCTTTAATCACTATCAAGCAATTCAAATGGAAAAGCTACCCTGTTAGCAGTGATGCTGTAGAAAAACTGTCCTGGTGACAGCAATTTAGAGAAATGTGTAACAGCAGGAAATGAAACAAGTCTCTATACTTAGTCTATGTCTAAGTGATTATAGCATAATAGATTGTCTCTAAGGGCACAAATACAGTCCAACCAATCATAAGATTTAAAGTGTAGGTGTGCAGTGATGTTTGTGCATTTTGTAATGTGGGCATGATTCTCAGCTCACTGTTAGGTCTTGATTAGATTGGTGGTAGGGGGGAGGCGGTGTGTTGAGTAGTCTGTCTGCCTCAGGGAAGGAGCTGCTGTGATGTCTGGGGATGGTGCCATAGATTCTAGAAAAGACTTAAAGACATTTCTATCATATTTAACTGTGTGGTTCAATAGTACAACCCGTATGTGCCTGTTTTATATTTATTTAGTTTTATATCATATATCACACACAACAGGATGTTTATTTATTAAGCTGATATTTCTGCAGATTGCCTGTGGCTTGATGGGAAAGAGCTTCTTCCGCTTCTTTATCCCACAGGTGGTATAATGAATAAAGCATAATATAATTATTCTGTACGTTATTACTCATGTGCTTGCCTAGACAGCACAAAGTGGCAGCCATCCAAACCTAAAAGCATGTCCCATGTCAACCAAGCATGCCATTCAGTAAGACAAGCTTTATCCCAGCCAGACTTGAATCACAGTTATAGTTGATGAATGAATAAATTATTATTAATACTTATAAGAAAAATGCTCTAAATCATTTTAAATCAGTCTACAGATTTATTTGATAAATTATCAAAGTATTAGCCATGCCCTTAAGTCATTCCTGTTTAATAATCTAATTCATGGCATTGGAGTTAAGTTAAATCCTTTTTATGGAGGATTAAGGAATTATATAGTCTGTCAGACCGGTTTGATTGTGTAACATGGGAAGGATGTGGGAGAGAGGTGGAGGACACATGGGCATACACAAAACATGTTTATTAGATCTGTCCTAATAATCATCCCCAATACACCAGGAAGAGGCTAAAACACACACTGGCAAAAACAGAGCAAAAGAGATAAACAGGCCAGGATCAAAACCAGGAAAAGGCTAAACAAAGTTAGATAGAAGCAAATACAGGACCAGGAAACACATGGCTTTATGACACAAATGAATGTGCACAACTTCACAACTAAACAGGAAAACACAGAGGGTATAAATCCAAGAAATTAAAGGAAGAAATTTAGCAACAGGTGAACACAATCAGGAAAAGTTCAACAGAGGGACACGAAGCTTTGCCCATAGAAGAAAATATAGGCCAAATAAAGACAGATGGAGAGGCAGAGTGTGATGGGTCAATGCAAAAGAATCACTGCTGATGTTTTCAGGCTCTAATTCTTCACATCAGTTAAACACATGCAAATCCTTAAAAAAAAGAAAGAAAACAGATTGAGCAAACATCTGCAGACCAGAATGTGTAAAGTCAGAAAAAAATCAAATTAATAGAAATTGAGAGCACAGGAGGTTACCATGGCAGACACGCCATAAACTGTGAGTGAGTAATAAGGCATGAAATTAGATGCTTGTTGTTTAATACTGCATGATCTAATACTGCATGTACATGACAATAGGACATGATAGCTGCAGAACAAGACAGTAAGTGCCATGTAAACATTAATAAGGTGATTTGGCAGAAGTAAAGTCTGTCTACTTGGTGGCCTTGGCAACACTCCTAGATAGTTATTTCCAGTCATACAAGATCAGGCCTCTATTTACGTGAATGGGGAAAGACCCATAAACATAAACCAGGTGACATTTCAAACATCAATTTGAAATCACTGTTAATATATAACGAAAGCATATAAATAGTTTGTGTTTATTGGCTTTGATTGGTTTTTGGGTTGTTTGTTATTATTGTATTTAAGGTTTGCACCCTATCAAGAGTGCTGCCTTCAAATCAACTATATGTTGCTAAATATGTACTGTAGCTACACTTTTTTTTGTTTTTAGAGATATGTGCATCTAATCTAAATGATCCATAACAGCCTGAGTGAGAGTTTAGACGATGAGAGACAGAGCCCTTATCTTGCATTGGGTTGCATATATCTGTTGTAGTTTTTTATAAGCATTTTCTCACGGCTTTTGGTAGCACTTTATAGTCTTGGGCAGGTTGCCGGACCAATTTCTTTATTGCTAATGAGTCCAAGACGTGTTGTGTTGGCTGTAAACTTTATGATAAGTACTGGTTGTATAGTACAAGCTGCACTTCATCTGAAATCCAAGCTGTTCCGTGTTCCAAAAAAGGAAAAGAACACAAGAGAACATCTAGTTTGTCTGCATTCTATCACGTGAAAAATGCTGGAAAGGCAGTTTTTACCATCTCATTGTAGTTTGTCTGAGGAGGTGTGAAAACAACAAATCTGAAGGATGAGGTTTCAGTTCACATCCAAGTAAGCTCTGACTTCACTGAGAACTTGACTCTGAATTCATCCAGCTGCAAGAAAAAACAATGCTGTGTATTGTGTGTGGCTGATAAAGTGAAGTGAGCTGCTAAACTGAGGACAGAGTTGTTCCAAGCAAAATGTAATGTATATGTTGTATAATCCAAGAAGTGTATAATGTAAATGTATGCATCTAGATCAAAGTAAAAAACACGTAATTTATCACAATATGTTTGAAATTTATTTCATCATTTCTTTAACCCTGGCCCTAAAAGATAAAAAAATAGAGTGATGATTTACGTTACTTTTCTGCTTTGAAAAATAGGTTTACTCCATTCTTGAATAACATTAAAAACAGAATTGTTCTATTATCATACAGGCAAATTTCACTACTTGTAGTGATTAAGATGTCACTTTTGCCAGTGTCTATGATAGTCAAATGTTCGATATGGAGGGGGCTGAATGGTAATGAAGATACCACACATCCTCTACCAGCTATACCCACACATGCCAGCTGTGTGTTCTTGTGTCTCATGTTGTGTCTTTTGTATTTCTGGTTTTCAGCATGTTCATATGTTGTAATTTGTGGTTACAGGTGATTTTCCTAATGAGTGTGTGTCTCCTGGAGATTGTGGGTGGGCAAAGGCATGCAGAGAAGAGGGAAGAATCACACTCCACCACACTAATGGCCCAAAAAGAGCAGAGACGGTCTCCATGGGCTGCACTGTACGGTAAGTGTGAGCCTTAACCTCCAAACACACTGTCATATCAGTGTAATATTTTAGAGCTTTTGACTCAATATTTTGGTGTATTATTAGTATAGAAATTGTACTTTATTACTTTCGACCTCTGCAGATATACCACATGTAATTGATTATGTTATATGCAGTATGTTGAAAGTCAAACTACGTAAACACTGCAGCTGATCGGAACGTATGGCTGCTAAAGCGTAAAATAGAAATGTAGTGATTGCATAAGTTTAAATTTGTCTGTATGGAAATCACAGAGCTACAAACCAGTCCAGTGTAGTTACTGTTGGTTATGTTACATTACAAGACCTGCAAAAAGGCCAGATGGTCCCCGGTAACCAAGCCGATGTTTTGATCTGCACGATTGTTATCTTTTAGAGGGATCTTGTTCTTTGATGCTGTTGGCATTTTTGTTATGTCACCATCAGTGTTCGGTGCTGTTAGCCAATATAGTAAATCATTTAAACATGATCAGATTACGATAAGAAGTTATGAATGTAACATTGTGTTCCCTTCTGAGTAAGCCCAGATGTTTGTGGGTGTACTCTAATTTTAGTTTTAAGTCAGCGATGATTAGCTTTAGGTTTGTAGACATTTCTGTGGTATTTCCATTTTAAGACTCAAGGAAAAGGTAGCTCTAGTGAATATGTGGATAAAATACTATGTATTTGAAGATCTGAAGGTTATGAGTTTATTCCAAAGGCAGCGTTTCCCACACATAGTTGGTTATATCCATAGGCTTGTACTTATTATTTGAATAGTTTCTTCCAGACAGTAATAATAAGAAAAAGAAAGAAAGATGTCTATTTAAGTCTCCTGTCTCCTTAGATAAAAATTTAAGATATGGCTCCTTTGTGAGTTTCAGATCTCAGCTAAGTGATGCATTGTGCTTAGAGCTGTCCATTTAAATATAGTATGTCAAATGTTTTTAACCAAGTTTTTCTAAAAGCATTATGTGGGTATATTGGAATGGTATGTTGTACAATTTACTTTAGACATACCATCATGTCAAAGTATATTTGATATACACTTTGCATTTTTTATATGCTTAATTTGTAAGATTACTTGAAGACAAATACACAAGATTTTTTTTTTTTTGATTAAGAAGAAGAATAAGAAGAATATGTGAGCACTTTTTTAATCCTGTGTACCAAAATGTTCACAATACATCAGTTGACTTTTGGTCTTTACTTTACTTTCATTGCTATACCTTTTTTTTAACCTGTGCAACATTAACAAATATCCTTTACAGACTAACCCGTTCAACAATACAGAGATAAATGTTTGTTTTAATATCAGTCTGTGAGTTTCCAAGGGCTGTAGTGGTAAAGTGTTTGTACTGTGATTGAGGAGCTTGTATGTTTGAATCCTACTAATGCAAGTCTTAGATTTGTTTTGATTACTTTGATCTAAGAAAAGTTTGTGTGTGTCTTTTGCTCCTTGGAATTTCACGAGAAACATTTGTGACAAGGTTGATAACTAAATGACTCTTAATGAGATTCAGGATTATGTCACAGGAGATATCAAAGAGAAATCTTTAAGCAAAGAAAAATTCCCCCAGGTATTTTAGAGAAGCCTTTCATCACGATTCCAAATGTTTATACATTTTGGTTATTAATCTGTTGCAAGAAAACAACACACCTTGTTTCCAAATTGCCTTTGATATGAATGAAGTTTGAGGTTGGAGCCAGACAGAGGGTGAGGCAGACAGAGAAGGAGAGGGACGGTGAGGCAGCAGAGCAGCAGGGAGAAAGAAGAACCTGATTGACCTGACAAAGCTTCTTCTTTCCTGTTAATTGTTTAAAGTTAAGTACTCTGGGTATTGTGTTATTTTTCTCAGTTGTACATTACACAGCACTTATGCACATTATGATCATACTGACCATCCTTTCAACACAATTAGCTATTACTCTTCTACACCTGTATACTGTGATTATTTGTGATTTCTTTTGAGTCTTGGTTTCCTCCTCAAGTCATTTTAGGGAGTTTTCCCTTGCCACTGTCACATTTGTCCTGGTGATTAGAGAGCTTAATCTATATCCGGATTTCTTTAAAGCTTTTTTTCTGAATATGTCTGTTCTTAAATGTGCTATAGAAATAAAACTGAATCATGTAGGCAGTTAAATTAGCTCTTAAACCTCTATTAATCTGCAGTATGCTGGTATTTATTTTGTCTCACTTATATTTTGCTTTGAATAACATTGGACATAATGTACTTTTAACACATTATGCATTGTATTTATTGTATGTAGCATCGATATTTTACATGCATTCCAACTGTCATAAGCAGTTAATGCATTTTTATCAAGATCTGACTGAAAATGTGCTCTCAAAAAGCGTAAATAGAATGACTTGAATTTGCTTGTGACAGGTTTTGACACAGCAAATTACCCTGTGGATTGCTTGTGGAAGCAAATTACTCAGATTTTTGCCTCGGGGAGAATTCTGATTCATATTTTTGTTTTGTCCTTAGCTCCTGATGTTTAACCTCCTGTCATTAGGTGCCGAAGCGTGATGTGGCTTGTTCTAAAAAGCGCATGCAATTTTGGCATGAAGAGGGGTTAATTGTATCTTACAACATGGTAGTCGTCCTTAGTGAAGGAACAAATAAGTGCTGGAATTCACACTGATTTTATTTGTAGGTTCAACACACATCAGCTGTAAAAGCTTAACTTACAGGCTTTCTGAATGTCACAACACTAAATATTACATTACGTACATTCAGTATATTGTATATCAGAGGGCCTTCATTCTGAGCTTTTGATGAGGTCCATCAAAATTATTTATACCAACTGAACTGAATCATTTTATATATATATATATATTTATTTATTAAACATTATAATAAAAAGGTGATGATTCAATAAAATGATTGATACAGATACAGATGTGCTGTTACCAGTTGTATTTGGTTATATCCCTACTGCCCTCTTATCCTTTTCAACCAAAGATGACCTATCCAGATATTCCTCACTCTTCTAATTACATACAGTATTGTGAAGAATTCTTTGGCAGATGTAAAGAAATTCAAGACAATGACATTTGGCACACTTTGAGCCTCTTAATACCAATCATTCGTCACTTAAATGCTGAAGCCTGTGTGAGTACTGTTACCCATTTTATAATGACTGTCTCTCACTTGATAAAACAGCATTTCACAAAGTACAAATCATCTCAAACTGGTTTCCATGAACATGACAGAGAGTTCAGTTTATTTCAGCAACCTCCCCACTTACCAAATCTGAATCCGTTTTTCAGTTGTGGTAGAATGGGAGATTCATTAGTTCCATGCCATGAAGATTTCTAGCTGTTGTGAGAGCACATCGGTGACAGGAAATTACTGGATTAAAACCATATGCAAATTTATAAATGTTCTTATTATTCAGAATTCTATGCAAAAACATATGGAATTTATTATAATCTATTCTAAAAGAATCAAAGATTAAAGACTAAATGACAATAAACTGTGTAAGAAAAATGAACTAAACTCTAACATCATGATATTTGAAAAATAAATCAGCATATGAAATGGATCGCACATTCAGTACACTTCAAACACACTGTTTTATTGTGATACAATTTCTTAGAGAAAAAAAGCATTATTAAGTAGTGTACACAAAACCCTTGGAAAAATACACATATGCTGTCACCTTTCACCCTGTCTTAAAACACTGTGCT
This sequence comes from Tachysurus vachellii, assembly GCF_030014155.1. Classification (NCBI taxonomy): domain Eukaryota; kingdom Metazoa; phylum Chordata; class Actinopteri; order Siluriformes; family Bagridae; genus Tachysurus; species Tachysurus vachellii. Next base: position 14,142,464 of record NC_083463.1, read on the forward strand.
TTGGGCACATGAAGTACCAATTGTTTCTGTACATTTTTTTGTTTTTTGTTTTTCATGTTGGTGGATGACAAAAGTGATTTGAAGTGATTGTGTGCAACCTTATGTGTACATTACAGGGAAAACAGGTACAGCAGAAATACAAAGGCTCAGGGCAATATGACATTTACTATACATTTACATTTACAGTACGGAATTTGGTAGACGCCCTTATCCAGAGTGACGTACAAAAGTGCTTTCAAGACTCTGTCGTTGAATGCATTAACACTGGTTCACTAGTTTTATTCAGGTTTTTATTAGACTTTTATTCAGGTTTTTCTTTAATATACACATACAACAATCAGTGAAAAAATCTAGTTCAAGCATTTCAGGAAGAGGTAGGTCTTCACCCGTCATTTGGAGATAGCCAGTGAGCCAGTTCATTCCACCACCTGAAAAGAGTCTTACTGTATACCTTCCTCTTACCCTGAGAGATGGTGGGAACAGTAATGCAGAGTTGGTAGATCTGAGGGAGTGAGGTACAGTGAGAGGAGTGATGAGAGCTTTAAGGTAAGAGGGAGCAGGTCCATTTTTAGCTTTGTAGGCCAGCATCAGTGCTTTGAATGTGATGTGTGTAGTGACCGGAAACCAGTGAAGGGAGCTCAGCAGTGGTACCTGAGCAGCCTGCGTGGATAAAATTGGCTAAATCCTTCTGAAGTTGTAGAAAATAAAATGACATGAGCATGTCACATTAGCAACATGCGAAAAGGACAGTTGCTTGTCCATGGTTACCCCAAGGTCATGAGCTATGACCAAAGGGGAGAATATAAAGATATTGCAAGATCCTTACCTGGGGATAAATCACCTGGGAAAAGTTTTAACTGATCATTCATGATGATACATCCATCAGACATCCTGAGATCCGAACAGAAGCCGTGTTATCTGAGGGTGGGAAAGAGGATACATATATAAAAAAAATTATATATTAATAAGAATACTATAAAAAATATTTTCTCACTTTTACTTAAGAAAACAAAAATGTGTTGTGTTAAACTGTAAGAAATATGGTGCATTAAACTATTTGTGTTTCACTCTCTCAACATACAGATCCCTCCTTGGCAGAGGAAGGAGAGGAATACAGGGCCAGATGGCATCGGTCTCTAGCAGACGTTTCTGTGGCTTATCGAAAATCCCGCAAAGAGCGTAAGAACCGAAAGCGGCAGCGAGAAAATCTGAACCAGGACTGTCACCTTGAGAAGAAACAGATGCGTGTGCGTGACCTGGGCTTAGGCTATGATTCAGACGAAATTGTGCTCTTTAAGTATTGTGTGGGGACGTGCATGAGCTCACGGAGGAACTATGATTTGGCGCTTAAAATTCTAACTGAGAATGGCAGCATCATGGGCCGTGATGTGAGCACTCATCCATGCTGTAGGCCTACACGCTTTGAGGCCGTGTCTTTCATGGACACCCGAACAAACTGGCAAACCATCCGGTGGCTCTCAGCAGCCAACTGCAGCTGTGTTGGGTGAGAGGAGGAGAGATGGTCAAAATGAGAAATAAGTACAAAATTCAACTCGGGATAGACGAAGACAAGGATCTGTTGAAGTTGTATCTATTCTGACACCTCAGATGGAGAGCACAACTGGTTGATCTATAAGGAGCAACGTGACAGATGCAAATGTTGCAGCTGTTAGGTCATGAAAGGGGTGGAACAGCAGCAGAGAAGATTAATAAAGGGGTAAGCGATTGTGCTTTCCTATCAGAGAGAGTGGAGAGGATGCTCCTCTGATGCTGTAGGGAAGAGGAACTGATTTCTATGAGAAGAAAACTGAGAATGCAATCATATATCAAAAAGTTTTTTTAAAAAAACTGTTAACATTAATGTAGAGAACGATCCACGGACAATCTTGCTAGGAGCCAAGAACTTGGTAGCCAAACTCTGAAGGATCCATCTATGCTTCTGTACTGTGGAAATACAGAACTCATATGACACCACACACGCACACACACACACACACACACACACACACACACACAAAGAATTATATTACATGTCACCTTCCCTTCATAAAGTAACAGTCTCTATCATTAAGATATCAAACCCCACTTGTGTAGTGCAGTACTCATTAGACATTGTGCCGATTTTAAATATTCATCATGATATTAAATATTTAATATAATTGCGTAACCTTTTTATACTACAACATGACAATGTACTATATGACCCAATTAGAACCTATAGAACCATATTTTGTCCAAAATCAGGAAACTTTGAAGACATTTCTACCATGCCAGCGTATGCAACACAATGCATGCTATGTAAGCTGTTATATTACTGTTCGGTTTACACTTTGAATAGGTGCAGATTCCAGCGTCTTGCATTCTATAGAAGACACTTGCAGCCTCTCCTACACCTCAGCCCAGAATGCACATCAGCATAGGCTCACGTATTGCTACATTAGCAACTATTATACAATAGGAAGCTTTTTTAAATAATTTTTAAAAGTTCAGTCCTGATTCTGATGAATTTATGCCGTTTATGTTGATGAAGCACCAGTAACATACTTATTTTCTTACCTTATTACCTCATTGGCTTTTTTGCATTTTATTTAATCAAAGCTCTCTTGTTATTCTAACAGTTTCGGATCTAAATATGATATGCATTGTGTTTTTATGTCTTCTTTGTACAAATGTTTGAGGACGTTGGCTTCAGGTTCAGGTAAACCAGTGGGCATTATATACAGAATCTGAGTCTTACATTTAGCTGAAGGTGAGGTGTTGAGATAAAGCATTACAAGGAATGTTTAGTTTGCATGACTGAAAGCATCAGTTCACTCAAAGTACTTCAGACAGGACGGTAGACTTGATCTAAAATTCATAAACGGATGAGGATTTTGCCCTTTAGATGCTTTTCTTCACATACTGACCACCAGTTACTGAGATTTTTTAAAACTCTGCATACGCTCAACAAAGCATCTTGTCAGTTAGATGACACAGCTTGGCACAACTGAACATAAACTGCTTTCCTAATTGTTGCATAGTTTGTGTCTCTTCTATTATACAGTTCTATTATTCTGGGTAGAAGAGGAAATGTGTCTCAGTCAGGACACTTAACAAACTGCTTAATTTCTCAGATCTCATTGGAAACGTGGCAGTTGATTTGTGCTTAGCTACTTAAAACAGTCAGTCAACATATATATTATAAATAACTAAAACATCATATTTGCCTCGCACCTCCAAGTTTGCAGGTTCAAATTCCCATTTTCTCTCTGCTCTGGAGTTTCCATGTTTTCTCTGTGCTTCAGAGGTTTCCTCCATGTACTCCGGTTTCCTCCATCAATCCAAAGACATGTTGGCTAACAGGGATCTTAATTGTTTGTAGTTTGTAAATGGGTGTGTGAGTTTGGGCACAATTGTGCCCTATGATGGACTGGAACTGCCCAGTGTCCCCTGCCTTGTGCCCTGGGACTAGGCTCCAGGTTCCCTGTAAGGCTTTGTGGGTAAGCTGTACAGAAAATTGACGGATGGATGGATGGATGGATGGAAATCTGATAGCAGTCCAATGTTTTAAAACGGGTTCAATTGTAATACACAGTATTGGATTGGTGCCCCCTTAACATTGAGGGGTCAGTCATCAACCATTAACAAAAAGCAAGCATGACAGTAAAAGTATATTGACGAATGCAATTCTAACTTTATTTAAACAGTATCTGCACATTGACAGTATTTTATATTCATTGTTCATTTCATATTGGAACGCACAACTAGGCAAATAGGCAAGGTAGTACTCCTTTTCATACAGGCCATGCTTTGTTTTGCTTCACTTTATTTCCATATTGTGACACATTATTTCTGCATAAAATAATTGTATTTATATGAAGGGAATCTGTAACCTATTGGTGTGATAAGGTGGACTAACCATGCAGGGCTGGAAACAGAATCAGAGATACCCAAGCAATATTGTCTCCAATGATATACTGTATGGCAGAATTTTAGTACTTTTTGTAACACACTGGTCGATTTGGCTTTGCGCCCCGTTAAATTGTTATGAACTTTTCCATGACTTCAGAAGTACAACTGTTGCAAGTGCCAGATCTGTGAGGTGTGTGATGGTTGTGCCACAGTTCAGTAACAAACAAATGATATTTTAACCAGGTATGGATAGATGTTTGTTACTAAACAAACAGCAGCTTGGTTATAAGTTATTTTTAATATGATTAATATTACAAAACATAAAGTATGTGAACTTGCTAAAGAAGTCTGTCAATAAATATATAGTATAATGCCATATTTAGTTTTAATAAACAAGAAATGTTAAAAACAGTATTAAAGCATAGTGCATAAAGGTATATATGGTCCAAGAAAGGAAAAGTAACCCAATCGTCTATCACTTTTATTTGTGTGTGACCTTTTTTTTCACTCCCTGTCATTTATTACTTGGTCTAAAATGAAATGTACACAATTTTCCTTACACCAAATGTAGTCATTTAGCAAAGACATGTCCAACATTTGCTCCTTTTGTTTTACACTGGAGCTACATGGCTAATGTAGCTAAGTAAGGAAACTTTTTCCTTAACTGAACACAGTAAGTGAAGTCCATTTAAAATGTGTCATGTTTTTTGGGAAATCTCATGTGCTCTAAAGAGAAAAAATACTTTTGGTGAGTCTGGATCCTGTGAACATGTAAAGGACGCTGTATTAGTCATGTTAGTTATTTTTGGACCGTTCTGAGCACAGCTGAGTGTTGTTTTTTTTTGAGCCAGAACAGTCTAAATGATGGCCACCTGTTCCCACTGGATGCTATGCATCTCCTGGTTTATTTAAGGGAAAGGTTTATCAGACATAACTTATCTATTTATCATTGTATTCATATGTTTGTTCCCATAATGATTGGATGCTTATAATTTATCAGCTGACTGTTATTGTATTTACTATTCATGTTTCCTTAAGGATTGTAAACATATACATATATAATACATGATTACTGACACAGTTAAGAAAAGGAGCAATGTGTTCTCATCAGGTTTTAAGCACCACAATGCAAAACAATCTATTCATCAACACATGCTTAATGCAATGTGATTTATATTCTAACACATCAAATCTTGGTTAAATATGCAAGGCCATTATTATTATTATTATTATTATTATTATTATTATTATTATTATTCAACTGTGTCTCCGATTTCACTGTAAAGCATCACATAGACTCTATTTTTGTACATCTCTCCTGTAAAGGAATAAAGGTTTTGTACTGGAGAAAATGGCTGTGTGGCATGCTTATGAGCAAAAGGGAAAGATGTTGACTAAATATATCTGCAATATTCAATCTGTTCAGGAATGATATAGAGGATGATACCCATGTACATATAACATTGATAACTACGTGAATAATTAAATTGTATTTCTAACCCCCTTTATTAACAGTCAGCAACTGTAAGTAAAATTAAATGAAGAGAGAAGCTCACACTTATTTTTAGCTTAAACAGTTTTGTTTATTTTTCACAACACACTCAACTTCTGATTAGCTTGCTTTTAAATTGGATGATGAGATAAGGCTCTTTGCGCTCCCTGTAGGCCATGAGCCTTGTGCAGCATTGTGTGTGTGTGTGTGTATATATAAACAGTCAGCAGATCATAGCGTAAACTACTAGTCACACAGACGGAGTTGATTATTTGATTAAAGACTATAGATTATATACTGTAGTGTTACAGGCTGAGCAGACCTGTGCCCTATGCAGTAACAGGCAGTCTTTGAGCTGTAATTTGTGTAGCACCCATTTCATGTGGTGTGGCCTTCATGATTAGTTATTTTAAACACAAGTTTTGCTTTATGCCACATAACCAGTGATTTTAAAACAGCTCTTCTATGAAGACTACACTTTATTTACCACCTGCATCTAATCAGATTTATTATGCTGATTTTCTATTTTGAATCACAAGTTAGATTAATGTATCACTAAATTCATGTCACACTGTGTTATAGAATTCTGAGTATACTGTACAATAACAATAATATATAAAGTTACAGCGCCACCTGTTGGACTAGTGGTGAAAGTAACCTCATCATTAAGGCTCTTCTCAGTGTTAGCTATTGCAATAATACTCTACATAGAGCCCTGGGGGGTCAGAGTGGGTTATATTTGACAGGGAAAATAATTGGCATTTGATTAAACTTGTTTTGAATACATGTCACTACTGAACCCAGAGCTGACTGAAGTCAACGTGATAAAGCGCACCTGCTTCTTATTTTTCTGCAACGCGCTTATAATTTTGGTGCTTTTCGTTTTCCGTACATTTGCGAAACTGTTGTGGGCGCGGGATATTTAATAACAAATCATGGGACTTAAAGTATCATATTAGCACTTAGCGTATAAGTAAACTTAAAGTGTCATATTAGCACTTAGCATATAAATAAATAATTAAATACGGTATATTTCCGTTATAAATGATACTCTAACTTTAAATCCTAATGCTAGGCGGTTCTTTTAGCATTAGCCATTAGCTTTTAGTACTGTCTATCATAGCAACCGACATCTCTAAGGCAGAATGGTAAGTAAACACGTTTAATGTATATATTGATCGTTGTCACAGCAAGTGAATGAATAAAATCCGTATTGAATGACGAATTGTTTTAGAGGAGAAGCTTTGCGCCCAGTCAGCTTGCCAAAAGAAAGCAGAGAGTCGATTCTGATGATGATGATGAAGAAGAAGAAGATGAAGACTGGGATCCTGAAATTGTAAGTAGATCTCTAAACGTATATCTGCACATATACATGCACTACACAGAGACGACGATGTAAAGCTGGTAAACTACATGTTTCAACAAAATTGAGCCGTTTGGAGTTTATCTTGAGCTCCAATTTTTTGTTTGTCAATAACAAACAATTGTTTGTTTTGTTTGTGAATAATTTGTTGTCAGTAAATATGCTGATGCTTTACTTTATAGATTCACTAGCTGAAAACTTTATCAATGGCTGGCTTCAAAAACTGTTTGTCTTTTCCCACATTTTGTAGTTTTGCAGCATGGAATTGAAGCTTATTGATTTAACTGGGATAAGCAGGTCATGCCTTTACACAGAATATCCTATAATATTCAATAAGGAGGGAAGACATTATTAGTTTGTAAAAAATAAATATAACATTAAAGTCATTCCCACTACTCTGAAACATAAAGGAACTGGAAAAAGACATTAATTTGTTACAGTGCTACATGTCTGTCCTGCTACTGAAGAATTACATATCAGCACATTTTGTCAGTAGTTCTGAAGTCAAGTCAAACCAAGTCACTTGATGATACTCCTGCTTCAGACTTTAAGGGTCTATATACAATACGCATTCATTGCATTTTTTGAAACGTAAAATGGGCTCATTCCATTTAGGGGATTTAAAAACAAACAATTAAAGCTAATACTCAGTCCATAAATAAACTAGTAACCAATGAAAGGAAGCTAAAAAAATCTATTAGTTGATTTGTCGAAATCTATTAGTCGATGATGAACAAACACATTGTTGTTGTTTTTTGCAAATGTACAAAGTTTTAGAATTTTGAAATTCTAAAGATTCTAAAACATAAAATGGCAAATGTGCCTATCATTTAGTATTCAATTTTGTGATCTTAATCTTAGTGAGTCTCATCTCTTCCAGTGTAGCATGTGTTCAGATGATGCACAGATGTATTTGGTCTAAAATGGATCCACTGTCTTTGCACAATCTGAAGTCTGCGTAAGCTCATGTGCACACTGTCAATACAGACGCATTTTACTTCTGTTCTCAGACCTATGGCCACTTTATATTTAATACAATTTACAGTATACACGTGCTGTAGGTCTAGTATTTTGGTTACACTGTATGTTTGCAGTGTAGAGTTCAATTTGGTTAAATATTATTTGCTGGCCTATTTGCTATGAAGCATATATTATTAAATATACTCTTACAGAAAAGCAAAAGGATTAAAGACTGCAGAGAAAGCTACATGTCTCCATATAGGAAGCCTCTGTCCCAGCTCACAAACCGGCCTCTGTGTGTGGACAGCAATGAGCATGTAAGGCACCACAAAACATTTTGTCAATTTTATGTGTGTAAATCATTATCAAGTTTGACATTAAATTAAATTAAAGAGCCTTAACCACATCCTCCATTGTTCAGTTAAACGTGTATATCTGAACTATATATATATATATATATATACAACTATATTGTATTTATCACACGTTGCATACAAAAGTGTGGTCATCTTTTTTTCTTTTTTTTTAGGAGGCTTTTATTCGAAGTATCCTTTCAAGACCATTCAAGGTTCCCATCCCTAATTACACAGGTGTGCAGTGTGTACATTTCTACGTTATATGGTATACAGATATCTGACCATCATACGGATATAAGCTTCTTCCCCAAACTGTTACCACAAAGTTAAAGCACGCAGTTGAATGCAATGTCTTTGTAAGCCTGTGCATTACAACTTCCTTTACTTGATGTAAAAGGTTTTAACCTGTTTGATCATAACAATACCCCTGTGCACAAAGGGAGATTCATGTAGGCATCATTTGCCAAGCTTGTAGTACAGACGGTCAAGTAAACAGCAAAGGGCCCTGATTCAACCACACTTTAAAGATAACATGGAATGCAGACTGTGTGCAAGTCCTATGTGCATGACCTCGGTATAGTAATGCTATAGTAGCTAAATGGACAGAAATTCTCACGGCCACTCTAACATGGGTATGATGGTCAGTTGTCCACATACTGTATTTTTGACCATATTGTCTATCAGACTATATGAATGTGCTTCATGGGGTACATATCAGTTCTTTATATTGTGCATGTAAAAAACAGCTTTGAATGATTTGTCCGTTTTTTGGTAAACAGTAAATCATAGCTAATCAGCAAATGTAACAGGAAGATTAAAGATTAATAACAGGTTAATACAACATATAATCATTAAAACAATTATTGATCATAAACACACTTGCCAGTAAAAAAGAGGTATAGCCCTCTAAAATGGAAATGTTATTCTGTATTCTCTTACTTCAGGTCCGCTGGGTTTGAGAGCTCTGGGCTTGAAGAGGTCAGGCGTTAGGAAGGCTCTCCATGATCCTTTTGAAGATGGAGCTCTGGTTCTTTATGAGCCGCCAGCTTTGGGCGCTCATGACCTTATCAAAACAGACAAGTTTGTCATCAGTCATCTAACAGTTCAGCCTTGATTAAAATGCTCAGCTTTAATTCTCCAAAAAAAAAACCTTCTATTCTCATTTCTGTGTTTGTTAAACTCTCATCATCCTGCAGGGACAAGCTTCCTGTGCACGTTGTGGTGGATCCGGTGCTTAGTAAAGTTCTTCGACCCCATCAAAGGGAGGTGAGCTATCATAGATTCTAGTCACATAGTTGCAGTCTCCATTTACCAATTTCTACAGTATATAATAGATAGGAACTTCTTTCTGTTTGGATTTAAATCTGATGTATTAACAGATGTTTTTGTGTGTATAGATCAGTAGAAGTGGTTCTGAGAGCTAGCTTACATAATACAGCTTAAAAGTTTTTTATTAATATTTGCTTATTTTTCTTCTGAAAGACTGAAATGTTTTATTTAGAGTTGTGCTATTTTTGATACCTTTGTACATACATTGTATATAACACACCAGTAAAATGACAGTGAAACATATTTAAGGTCAATAATTAGGACATTGCTCAGTAACAAGCTATCACTGTTTTGTGATGTTTTCAGGGTGTGAAGTTTCTGTGGGAGTGTGTGACTGGGCGCCGTATCACTGACTCCTATGGCTGCATCATGGCTGATGAGATGGGACTGGGGAAGACACTGCAGTGCATTACGCTCATGTGGACTCTCCTCAGGCAGAGTCCTGATCTCAGACCTGAGATTGATAAGGCCATTGTGGTCTCACCATCCAGCCTTGTCAGAAACTGGTATAATGAAGTCGCTAAGTGGCTTGGAGGACGTGTGCAGCCTGTGGCTATTGATGGTGGCTCCAAGGATGAGATAGACAGAAAGCTTGGTAAAAAATTGATTGTGTTGAGAGTTCTACTGCAGCAGCAACATGCACATGTCTTGCAGTTGTCTACACCTGGTATTTGCACCTATTGGTATTGATGTAATTAACATAATATTCTGTATTTCAGTGAACTTCGTTTCCCAGCAAGGTCTACGAGTTCCCACTCCCATTCTGATTATTTCATATGAAACGTTCCGTCTCCATGCTGAAGTTCTGCACAAAGGCAAAGTAGGACTGGTCATTTGTGATGAGGTATGAAATGTCTTCATTGCATGAATTAGTTGCATGTTGATCATATTGGCAATCCTTGCCTTTCTAAGTTAATTAAAGAGCTGCATATTGTTGAGCATACAGGTAGCAGCAGTTAGCCAGCTTGGGTAATGTCTGGGATTCCGATGTCATTAATGTTTGCTTAGGGTCACAGGCTGAAAAACTCGGACAATCAGACGTACCAGGCTCTGAATGCGATGCATTCTCAGCGCAGAGTCTTGATTTCTGGCACTCCCATTCAGAACGATCTGCTTGAGTACTTCAGCCTGGTGCACTTTGTCAATGCTGGCATCCTCGGTAAGTGGCTCAGAAACATACAGTATAAGTTGGGATGATGTAAATCTGCCACGAGTCATTAAGTCCATTTTCTAATTGTATTACCACAAATTAGTCACCTCAGGTTGTCCAGGATAACTGCTGAACATGACGTCAATAATAAACTGCACATCTGCACCAATCTGAGATTTTACTTAAACCAATAGTGACGTGTTTGTACACTTCTCAACATGCAGCATATATCAGTGAAGACTAATGTGATTCCTTTGGGAAATTCTGATGGAATTATTGGACACCTGTTCAATCACATTCATATGTGCGTTTCGAGCTTCCCATTGCAGATGAAGTCCCCCTATGCTTTTATACTATCCTGCGCACTTCTCTGAAAGTTTTCCATTTCAGCATGGCTGTAGGAATTTCTGTCCATTCCTTGCGGTCACATGTTCTGTCACATGTTCTTTAGGCACAGCTCAGGAATTTAAAAAGCGCTTTGAGATTCCCATTCTGAAGGGCCGTGATGCAGATGCTAGTGATAAAGAGCGAGCTGTCGGGGAAGAGAAGCTAAAAGAGCTCATCAGCATTGTTAACAGGTGAGCTAAAGGTCACAGAGGCTTTTCAGTCACAGTGATGTCTTCCTGTTCTAACCTAAGTAAGTATAATTACTGTACATGTAACAAACACAGGAGGTGTGTACAGTCACTCGTAATCTATGCTGTCATTAAGTGAGATTCTGGCTACTCTGCCTCTCTCCCATGACTTACACTCAGTGTTTTCTCACACTGTTTCTGTTATTTGTGTTTGACCTAGCACCAGAGAATTTTCTAACGGTCTAATTTCTTTAGTGTAGTGTAGTGTTTCTTTAGTGAAACATTTAGTGTAGATATGTAGGAGAGTCATTTTTAATGCATTTAGGAAACACCATTCCAGGCAAACTGAATGGAAATAGAATTTTTCCCGTTGTATTTTTTTAAAAATATTTTTTAGGAGCCAATCCAAAATCAAATCCAATTCAAGATCCTATTTAAATGTACACAAGACACAATATATCCCTTTCATGGCCAAGCCTTTACTTTAAGTAGACGACTCGCATTCTTGCATTGTATCTATGTTTAGTTTATGTTTTCTGCCAGAAGGAATTACTTCTGTCAATCTTTGTGCATAAGAAAAGAAATGAAAAGAAAAGACACACATTATTTTTGCACACTGCCAAGATAATATTTTGTGAGACCAGTGCTCAAGTCTAAGACATGTCTCAGGAGCAGACTACTCCATGGCTGGACTCCAAGTCCTACAGCCCTTATAGGAAAACAAAAGAAAACAATGGTGTAGGCTTTAATTTTTTCTTTATTATTATTATTATTTATTTTTTTAAAGAAAGAAACTGCAAATTATTGTAAATTATGTAGATGTCTCACCGGGTATGTGTATCTTAATACATGACCATATACACCTGACTGCAGGACAGTAATAAACACATCCTGCTGCACCCTTCTTGTTACAAGCAGATGGAACAGACTTCACTTTTTCCGGCACTGCACGTTTATTGATTGAGTCTTTTATGTCTCTGCAGGTGTCTGATCAGAAGGACCTCTGACATTCTGTCTAAGTATCTCCCTGTGAAGGTTGAGCAAGTCGTTTGCTGCAGGTAATGCATTTGCCTGCATCCTAATATTCCAATAGGAATAGTCACGAGACATAGAGTAACAATCAGCTTGTTGTCGTGTGCGCGTGAGTGTGCGCCTAAAACAAATTGATGTAATTAATATTTTGTTTGTATATGTGGAAGAAAAAAAAATAGAATTTAGTGAAATATATTACACAGATTAATTTTTGTTTTGATTGTGACATTACACCATTTAAATGTACACTGTATGCTTAGTTGCAGTATGTATGAATTATGTTTCACATTAAATTTTAAGATCAAGTCCTGTCTGTAATCCACCACTTGAAAAGTAGTGAAATGACTTTTTAGTATTATGCTCTATAAAATTCAGCCCCCTTAATATTCTTTATCTATTATTAAACATACTGTGCATGTATTATTTTAACAGTTATTGTAAGTTATCATTTTTTAAGGTTTTCCTTTGCTTTTAACTCTGCAGGTCTTTACATCTTCTTGTTGTTGTTGTTGTTATTAGTAGCAGCAGTGTTCATGTGTGTGTCACTTGCTGTGCAGACTAACTCCTCTGCAGAAGGAACTCTATAAGCTGTTCCTGAAGCAGGCAAAGCCAGTAGAGACTCTACAGCAGGGCAAAATCAGTGTTTCCTCACTGTCCTCTATCACCTCACTCAAAAAGCTGTGCAACCGTGAGTGTGAACACATCTGCTTCTTCATAAACATTCATATTTTCCCCTCTTACTTCACCTGGATTGTATTTTTTACTGCAATGAAGTTATAAATGTAGATATGCGTAAGTGGAAAAGGTAATAAAGCACAGCAAAGATTTTTTTTTCAATTATAAATCATTTTGTGATTGTTTCATTTTGACTAACTGGGTTGTGTTTAAATTTGGTTTCCATGATGATAATGGTGTAAATGCTGATTTAATTAATTACCAACACTAAATAAACTGTTATTTCCTTCTTTCTTCAGACCCCTCACTGATCTATGAGAAGTGTGTGGAGGGGGAGGAGGGCTTTGCTGGGGCATTGGAGCTTTTCCCAGCTGGTTACTCAACTAAAGCTGTTGAACCACAGCTTTCAGGTCAGCTGTGTGTCCTACATGTGTGCGTCCTACATGTGTGTCTTAGGTGTTATACGTGTGTGTGCTTGCATGTGTACATGTGTTAAATGATGAAGTTTATTACTTTGATTCAGGGAAGATGCTGGTGCTCGACTACATTCTGGCTATGACACGGACAACAACCAGCGATAAAGTGGTGCTTGTGTCAAACTACACACAGACACTGGACCTGTTTGAGAAGCTGTGTCGTGCTCGCAAGTGAGAGCCACATCCACACATTTTATTCAGCTTTTAATTTCATTTTGATTAGTAAATGAAAGTATAATAAGACTCTTATAGGTCTTATAGGTTAAGAACAATGATGATACTAATACCAGCATCAGTACTGAAATGATAGTGATAATACAAATGAAATTATATTAATGCTTTTTTAATTTGTGAAATATTATGGAATAGTATGTTCATTGATTTTTTTCTTTAATAAAAACGAGTCACATGCAGAAACATTCAGTTTTAAATCGTCCACACCCGTGCCATGCCATTCATTTAGAAATAAGCACAGATATGCAATACTGTTTGTTTCATTATTTGCATATATTAAAAATGTATTTATTATTATTGAAATTTACTTCTATATAGTAGAGAAATATATATTTAGATGAAGTAACAGTCAAAAGTAGCATTTCATTGCATGCTGTAATCTGTGATTGTGTATAAGTTCAGTTAAACTTTAGTTTATATTATTTCTGTATACAAAGACATTTTGCAAACTGTTATTGTTTAACATGTTTCACTTATGCTGCTAATCCACTGTCGGTTTGTTTTATTGTTGATTTAGATATCTGTATGTAAGACTGGATGGAACAATGTCTATCAAAAAGAGAGCCAAGATTGTTGAAAGATTTAACAGTCCTTCTGTAAGTCCTAATTTTTAATGATTTCAAATTCCCTTCATTCTTTAGCAGATGCTTTTATCTAGAGAAAAAATCTGACAAAGCAGAATCAAGAATTTGATTTAGATTCCTAATCACAGAGTAGCACAGCACAATCTTTATGATTACAGTGGCAGGTCTTAGAAGCTATAAATCCATAGCATCCATGTGAGATTATCTGTTGAAACGTAGACATGAACTGGTTTAGGGTGTTGGACCATCCACAGGAGCAGAATATAGAGCTGGTAAAGGAGCTGTAGGTGCAGAATGTACTGTAGCTGCTGGAAACACAATTACTTTATTCACATATAATCTACTAAACATGCAGTTTAAAGAAAGTGGCATTTTCCCATTCTCTACTTTTCTAGAGCCCAGAGTTCATCTTCATGTTGAGTAGCAAGGCCGGTGGCTGCGGCCTGAACCTTATTGGGGCAAATCGGTTGGTGATGTTTGACCCAGATTGGAATCCAGCCAATGATGAACAGGCGATGGCGAGAGTGTGGCGTGATGGCCAGAGAAAAACGTGCTACATCTACAGACTGCTCTCAGTGAGTGTGTTCATCAAGCATTAATACACAGTTGTGCCTCTCTGAGCCATTATGAACATATTTAAAATGTACATAGTTACAATTGTAAAAAGATGCAGTATGCAACCGGAAATACATGTTTTTTATATCGAAACACAGTCTGGCCTTTGATGCCTCTCATGCCACTGCGATTTGGCAGTGATTTTATAATATTTTATCTATTACCTCCTTACCACCTTCTCTCTCTCTCTTCACAAAGCACTTACAACCGAGACAACTTAAATAAAAACGAAATGTATCCTAAAAAAAAATTAGCAATTATGGGATTTACTTTACAGATATAAAAATGTATATTTTTTATTTTATATGTTGTCAGAATGATTAAAAAGGTGTAAAGCAGAATTGAGAAGTATCCAACAACATTTTATAAAAATTGTATGTACTTAATTTAAGGCTGAGGTAAGGAAATCTTATCTTATATAAGGCTTGTGATTGAATTATCTTGAGCACTCACGCTAAATATTATAAACAGGTTACATGTACAGTATGTTTCATATTTATTTCATATATATTTCACACTATTCATTTGTGTGTGTGTAGACAGGGACTATAGAGGAGAAGATCCTACAGAGGCAGGCTCATAAGAAGGCACTGAGCAGCTGTGTGGTGGATGAAGAGCAGGATGTAGAGAGACATTTTTCTCTGGAGGAGCTGAGGGAGCTGTTCACTCTCAACGAGGACACATTCAGCGACACTCACGACAGGTGCACATACACAATACACAAGCACAACACAGTTCAGACCTGAACAGATGCATGTTTTAATAATCCAAATTATTTTTTCTTATATTGTTATATTAACTAATATATATATATATATATATATATATATTAGTTATATTAACTATATCATTAATTACCTTCATGATCATAAAGCCATGCAACAGATTTGAAGTACTGAAAGTTTAAAGATGGTGGAGATAACTAGACCAAGGATATGTTAGTGGTGTAACATTAGCATTTATTTCTCTCTCAAGGTTTCGATGTCAGCGCTGTGTAAACGGGCGTCAGGTTCGTCCTCCTCCCGAGGATTCGGACTGCACAAGCAACCTGTCGTGCTGGCATCACTGTGCAGATAAACGAGGGCTGAAGGACGCAGTGCTCCAGGCCTCCTGGGACAAAGCTGTGACCTTTGTCTTCCACCAGAATTCCCACCATGACCAAAGAGGAGTCGTCTGAACACTGTACATCTGAACACTGTAATCATGTCGAACCGCATAACGAATCACATGCAGCTGTGGCTGACTCGTTCTGTAATTGTATATAGCTGCTGAGTTGAAGGACATCATATCAAGATGATATCTGAAAGACAGTCACATGGGCAAGGTGATTCCTGTATAATTATTTGTTGTTCTGTTCATTTCTCTTTATTTATTGTGTACATCTTTATTATTGTTGATTAAACACATCATATATAAAATACTGCTTATTTTTGTCTGTCTGGTTTTATTATTTGTATAACAAACACAAGACTAAGAAGACTTTTGCATGAACATTTTTGCAGGAAACATGTTTGTATGATAGTTATATTACAGTAATTTATATTATATATCATACAGTGATTGATGGTTATATCCAACAACCTACATAAATGGAAAGCGAAGCTAGCATAACAGATACAATGTCACTCAAGTGAACTTGATTGATATCCTTGTGGCTGCGACTCTCAGCCTGTTGCAAAACTCAAGCAGAACAATACACAACAGTGCAAGTGGGAAGAATGGGGATTGTTAAACCATGTTGCTTATACACAAAGTGCAAATGCATAGTCTTTAATAAAGTTCTATGGAGATCATGTGTGAGTGAAGCTTATACAAGCTTGAGTTCCGCCAGTGATTGGAAATTGTGAAAGAAAAGTTGCAATTGGCCTTTACACTGGACTTTACTGTGGTCTTACTGTCAGCTTTAATACTGACAAAAGCCTTTTCTAGAGTTATTGTAAGATCAAATGATTTTGTTTCTGTATTTTCACATGTAATTTTAGCTACAACATAACATTTGTGTAATTCTGCACAAAAATGAAATTCGTGGGCTTTAACCTTAATTAGTTACAAGTAAAGCAACCTCTCATCTAAACCAAATGGATGCAATTGAAAACCTGTACCTAATCAAATATGTGGCTTCACAATCTGCCTTGGCAACCGCTAAAGTTAGCAGCCAAAAGAAGAAGAAAAAATAGGACAACAGCAGCTAATTCCATATTTTCAAGTAAAACTATCGTCTGTATAACTTTTATTTATTTCTATAGGTTTTATAGCTACTGTGATCTAAACCACACTAATATATCTTCATGACACTAGAGGAGGTCTACGTTAATAATAATAAATTAATTGTTTACTACATTAGATTCATAGCTTTGTTGCCAAAATAAAGAAAACCTAAGGTACCAAACTTAACACTCAAAAAAAACCCCCACAAAACTACTATCCAGTAGAAATATTGGATTTATTCCAAAAGTAATATAAATTTATAAAAGTGAATGTATAAAAAAAATATTCTAAATTCAGTTTTTAAAATGTTGGTATATGGTCAGATATCAACTCTTAAATCCTTAGCATTCACCAGACAACCAGTGTATGAAATTTAACAAAAATCTTTGTATGTTTTATATAGGGGAAGCAGATTATAGTTTGTCTGGCCACAGCTATGGTGTAAGCAACACAATTCATTTTTATGGATGCCTTTTTTTTTTTTACATGGTTCCACACCTGGTACTGTGTGTGTATATACCATTAAATGTCTCTTCACATCACACTGACATGATCTACCATGGCTAATTTGAAGTCCCATTCATCAGTCAGAACTTCACAGAACGGGCGCAGTGTCCTCAGAGCTTGACCTTTGGCCAAGGGGTCACGATTTAGAGGGTTAAAGCGCAGGTCCAGTGTGAATCGGCAAAGAGGATGATGCGCTTCAATCCTTTGGCTGAACTCCAGCAGGTCAGCAGGCAGGATGAAGTTTGAGCTGCAGGAAAGTTGAGAAAAAAGTTTATTAATATAAAGACAGGTGAAAAAATGAATTCTACGTAGATATGATGCTTCCAGTTGTGTGCGATACACAATGATACAGTTAGTGGGTAATATTCCTTCCATGTTCTATAGCATGTATAAAAACATTGGGCAGAACCAGATGACTAGCGAGAGGAAAATACGTATTGTGAGACTGAAAGAGGGTTCATTACTTGGGCAGATTGCAAATGGCTGTGTTTTAATAGGAACAGTAAAGTGGCATCTACGATTAAGATTTATGGGAAAGATATCAGTCAACAGGTTTGAAAAAGTGCACACTCTGACAATCGTACATTAATGTGCAAATAATGAGATATTTCTGTAAAAACCAAACAGCAGCTGTTCTTCAGGAAAAAATGTTAATGCAGGATTTAATCGCACTTTTAGCAACAACCGCCTAACATCAACATCAGGGTTTTGTTTTTTGTCTTTAATTTGTCAATTATTTATTTATTTACAAGCAAGACTACATTACATTAACATTACCTGAGGTCCAATTTGACTATGTTGCCAGGATGTTCTAAAAACAGATCTGCAACCTGAATGACACTTGAAGCTGAAGGAGAGAAAGGAGAGAGAGAGAAGAGAGAGAGAGAGAGAGAGAGAGAGAGAGAGAGAAAGAGAGAATGTGAGTTCCATTTGTTAAGCACACTATCACATTTTTTTAAGATCACATTTGTCTTTATTCATTTCAAGATTTGACTTATTGTAGAACAAACTATTTCAAGCGTGACATAAAAAAGTATTGACTCAAATACAATATTAGTAATTCAAATACAGAATTTTGAAATATAAAAATAATACGAATAATATACATGTAGTAAAATATTATATAAAATCATATACTATTAATGAACAAAAAGTAGCAGTAACTATACAACATGTAAAGAACCATCATAATAAACTAGTGGAAAAAGCATTACACATGTATTTTCTCAAATTCTCAAAATTAAAAACAAATAAATCCAAAATCTGTAGATTTTGTGTAGATGCACACTGTGTATTGAATTGTACGTAAATGAATGAAATTGTGGACATTTTATGATGCTTTGTACATTTTCCTAAATAATCATAATCGTTTCATTGGGTGGTCAGATGTTTATCCTGTTACTATTAAATATCTTTCTGTAATTTGAGCACATTAAAAATAATTCTTCATGTTTCTTGTACTTTCACCAAAAAAAAATGTATGATATTGAAACCCTGGTGTTACAAGATAATCCAAATTGTACAAATGAGTGTAAATGTTTTAGTGATGCGAGTCTCACCGAGTCGATTCTGAGACAGAGAAAGAGAGCGAAGGGAACAAAGATTCTTTGCAGCTGCTACAAAAGGAACCAGGAAGTCTTTCTTCTCTGTGCATTTCTCCAACAGCCTGCAGTCTTTCAAGGATAGCTCTAAAATCAGAAGAGAAATAACAGGACTGTAATAATGTATAATGATTAAATAAGTAAATAATTAAGTCAGATTTGTCTTTTATTATTTTTAAAATGTTTTATTATGTTTTGTGTTACCTTCCAACATGGAGTTCTCTAGAAGATAAATAATCTCACTGTGACATTCTGCCAGGTTTACGTCTTCCAACAGCAGCACTTTCAGGGATGGATTGGATTCTGGAAAGGTACAACGTTTTTTCAATTGAAGATCAGGGATCACCTGGAGATCCACTTTAATTACACTACACTACTATGTATACATACCTACATACATACATACATACATACATACATACATACATATACAGTATATACACACATATATATACACACACACACACACACACACACACACATATATATAGTGGCAGAAGAAGACATAATTTAATTTTGCTAGATCATTCTCGAAGAAAATACACACACAGAACAAACCAATAATCTCCTGTTTTTACAAGTTCAGAGTTCAGTGTCACACGATATTAAACAAACTCCACAGCCCCATAAAGTAAAACAAATAATATATCATATAATAAAAACAAGAGAAAATCATTAGGACAAAGAACAATTAACTATGGCAACCAACTTACTATAATCAATTACCAGAAAAAGCAAGAAATAAATAAAGTGAAATAATAAAACCAAATAATTTAAAGAATAAACACATTTGGTACATTTCACTTTGTTTGTGTGTTTTTATACAGAAAGTACTTTGGTAATACCTGGCAACGTGTGTAGGAAGGAGTGAGCCTGACGTATTCCTGTGATGTGAAGAGTGCTGAGATTGGGAGCGTGTTGAAGCACCGTGGGTAAACACTCTAGAGTCGTCTGGATCTCACCTGCCTTTAAGGTGAGTTTCTCAAGAGAGAGTTCTTCATCAGACAATAACAAACAACAATCACTTACAACCCTGTACATTTTTCTAAAAAAAACAACAAAAAACTAATATTACTATTGCTACTACTACTAATAATAAAAAGCTACTGCTACTACTACTACAAAGACTGTAAATGTAAAAAGTTTTATACACTTAATGAACAATAATAAGAGTGAAAAAAGCATTACGTATGTTTGATGTGAAGTGCACACTGGATGTGGTGCTGTAGTCCCACCGTGGGCCGATTTCCAGTGAGAGGGTGTGCAGTGTGGGACAGGAGATTAGCAAGCTTGCTATATATTGCTGAATATACATGTTCCCAAAACTCAAGTCTTTGAGGGCACAGTGTGGGTTCAGGAAAAGTTTTCTGAGAGACTCCACCAAGTCGACCACTTCCTTCCTACAAACAAACTCTGCACACAATCATACAATATGAACTCACAATATATAAACCGTTATACAGTACGAGAGCAACACTCTCATTATGGATGTGACATTAGAACCTGCAAAGCTGCTTATTGCCTTTGCAGGCATGCTGCCAATAAGACATATATCAGTGTGTGTATATCTGGTCATATGTCGCTGTAAGATAAGATTCACGTTACAGATTTCCAATAGTTGTGTGTGCACTGTGTAATACTGTGTAAAACATCAGAAACACATCAGTATCAGATAAGTACTGCATCAGTGTCAGATCAGTACCACATCAGTGTCAGATCAGTACTACATCAGTACCAGATCAGTACTACATCAGTACCAGATCAGTACTACATCAGTATCAGATCAGTACCACATCAGTACTACATCAGTGTCAGATTAGTACTACATCAGTACTAGATCAGTACTACATCAGTACCAGATCAGTACTACATCAGTACCAGATCAGTACTACATCAGTATCAGATCAGTACCACATCAGTACCAGATCAGTACCACATCAGTATCAGATAAGTACTGCATCAATGTCAGATCAGTACCATATCAGTGTCAGATCAGTACCACATCAGAAACACGTGTCAGATCAGTACCTCATCGGTATCAGATCAGTACCACATCAGTGTCAGATCAGTACATCAGAAACACATCAGTGTCAGATCAGTACATCAGAAACACATCAGTGTCAGATCAGTACCACATCAGTGTCAGATCAGTACCACATCAGTGTCAGATCAGTACTACATCAGTACCAGATCAGTACTACATCAGTACCAGATCAGTACTACATCAGTATCAGATCAGTACCACATCAGTACTACATCAGTGTCAGATTAGTACTACATCAGTACTAGATCAGTACTACATCAGTACCAGATCAGTACTACATCAGTACCAGATCAGTACTACATCAGTACCAGATCAGTACTACATCAGTATCAGATCAGTACCACATCAGTACCAGATCAGTACCACATCAGTACCAGATCAGTACCACATCAGTATCAGATAAGTACTGCATCAATGTCAGATCAGTACCATATCAGTGTCAGATCAGTACCACATCAGAAACACGTGTCAGATCAGTACCTCATCGGTATCAGATCAGTACCACATCAGTGTCAGATCAGTACATCAGAAACACATCAGTGTCAGATCAGTACATCAGAAACACATCAGTGTCAGATCAGTACCACATCAGTGTCAGATCAGAACCACATCAGTGTCAGATCAGTGTCAGATCAGTACCACATCATTGTCAGATCAGTACCACATCGGTGTCAGATCAGTACCACATCGGTGTCAGATCAGTACCACATCGGTTTCAGATCAGTACCACATCGGTTTCAGATCAGTACCACATCAGTGTCAGATCAGTACCACATCAGTACCACATCAGTGTCAGATCAGTACCACATCTGTATCAGATCAGTACCACATCAGTGTCAGATCAGTACCACATCAGTGTCAGATCAGTACCACATCAGTGTCAGATCAGTACCACATCAGTACCACATCAGTGTCAGATCAGTACCACATCGGTATCAGATCAGTACCACATCAGTGTCAGATCAGTACCACATCAGTGTCAGATCAGTACCACATCAGTACTACATCAGTACCACATCAGTACCACATCAGTATCAGATAAGTACTGCATCAATGTCAGATCAGTACCATATCAGTGTCAGATCAGTACCGCATCAGAAACACATCAGTGTCAGATCAGTACCACATCGGTATCAGATCAGTATCACATCAGTGTCAGATCAGTACATCAGAAACACATCAGTGTCACATCAGAAACACATCAGTGTCAGATCAGTACCACATCAGTGTCAGATCAGTACCACATCAGTGTCAGATCAGTACCACGTCAGTGTCAGATCACTGTCAGATTAGTACCAGATCAGTACCACATCAGTGTCAGATCAGTACCACATCAGTGTCAGATCAGTACCACATCAGTACCACATCAGTGTCAGATCAGTACCACATCAGTGTCAGATCAGTACCACATCAGTACCACATCAGTGTCAGATCAGTACTACATCAGTACCAGATCAGTACTACATCAGTATCAGATCAGTACCACATCAGTATCAGATCAGTACCACATCAGTATCAGATAAGTACTGCATCAATGTCAGATCAGTACTATATCAGTGTCAGATCAGTACCACATCAGAAACACATCAGTGTCAGATCAGTACCACATCAGTGTCAGATCAGTACCACATCAGTGTCAGATCAGTACCACATCAGTGTCAGATCAGTACCACATCAGTGTCAGATCAGTACCACATCAGTGTCAGATCAGTACCACATCAGTGTCAGATCAGTACCACATCAGTATCAAATCAGTACCACATCAGTGTCAGATCAGTACCACATCAGTGTCAGATCAGTACCAGATCAGTGTCAGATCAGTACCACATCAGTGTCAGATTAGTACCACATCAGTGTCAGATTAGTACCACATCAGTGTCAGATCAGTACCAGATCAGTACCACATCAGTGTCAGATCAGTGTCAGATAAGTGTCAGATCAGTACCACATCAGTGTCAGATCAGTGTCAGATCAGTACCACATCAGTGTCAGATTAGTACCACATCAGTGTCAGGTCAGTACCACATCAGTACCACATCAGTGTCAGATCAGTACCAGATAAGTGTCAGATCAGTACCACATCAGTGTCAGATTAGTACCAGATAGGTACCACATCAGTATCAAATCATTACCACATCAGTATCAAATCATTACCACATCAGTGTCAGATCAGTACCACATCAGAAACACATCAGTATTAAATCAGTACCAAATCAGTACCACATCAGAAACAAATCATTATCAAATCAATACAATCTTAGGTGTATTCAAAACTCATTTTTATGTCAGATATAATCCTGATTCTCAAGGAATATAAAATGAAACTATAAACATATTAGATGATTCATAGCCTTGACAGGCACATTGTATAAAATCTAACTAGTCTTCAGTGGCTTGTGTGCCTATTAGAATTGTACACACACAATCTGTACTATGACTATAAATAAAATAACCCCGGACAGCATTTTATTTGGAAATAGACACACAATTCATTCTGTTCTTTCTGTTCAATTCATTCAACACATCAGTATCAAATCAGTGCCACATCAGTACCACATCTGTATCAGATCAGAAACACATCAGTATCAAATCGGCATCAGATCAGTACCACCTTTATCCTTGCTACCTTTTTACACCTGGTCACTTCATGTGTTTTCTCTGATCCGATAGCTATCTGATTTGTTAAATCTGTTCCATTTACATTAGGCCACATAAATGCGTCTCGACGAATCGGATATCAATCCGATCTTTCTACTCCCGCCCAAAATGCAAATATATTTTACCTCATTTCCGGGGTAATTGAAATGGAACACGCTTTGGTGTATGCGGTTTTCAGAATGCAATCAAAAAGAAGACGAAAAACCTTGTTACGACGGTTATGCTACAAAAAACAGCATTTACGGTTTGCTGCATTTTCGCTGGAGGCAGCAGTGCATTTTAAGACCCAACAAGACACCTGGGTGAAAGATCACTTGCGAGTGACGTACTTCCGTTTTTGAACAAAAACATTCATTTACACCTGTCCAGTTTCATCTGAAATGTGTCCCAGACCACCTCCTGAAGTGGTTTGAACGATCGAATTAACATCCGTCTCGAAAACGTTTCGGAGGGCATTTAGACCTGGTCTTTTTACAATCGGATAGCTATCCGATCACAGAAAACGCATGAAGTGACCAGGTGTAAAAAGCCCCTGATACACTGTCTCAGTAAAAGACAGCAAAACATTTTAGAACTTACGGGTAGGACTCAGATGAAGTGATCGGAGACCAATCCAGGAAGGCAGGAGGCGAGATGCTGCAGTCAAACAAACCTCCAGGTCCACTGAGTGTATCTGTCCCTCGGGACATGTCACATTAGCGCTACACGAGGGACAGAACTTGCTGTATTCTATCTCTTCCATGAGCAGATGCAGCCGAGGACATTTGGATGCTGCAGGACCATCATCATTCCAGCTAGAGCCTTTACATCTGGACATAATCCATCTGAAGACATGTGAATCCGGAGTCCGTTTCAGAACTAGCTTTTTAACTGATCCGTGGTCGAGAAGACGGTGCAAAACAAAAAGGACCTCTGACTTTCTATGTCTGAGCAACACCTTGGCGTCAATCAACCTGAGTGTCCTCACCACCGTCTCCAGAGTGGCCAGGATGAGACGTAGTTCCTCTGAGGCTAACTTCTGCACATCATGCAGCGTGTAGAGAGAGAGAACCTGCACATACTTGGCTGCCACAGAGAGATCCGTCATGTCAAGAGCGGAGCTGTGTGCTTGTGACTTTCTTAAAAGCACCTTGTGGAAATAACTCTCTAAGCACATCTGTTTCCAGTCCTCCTTCTCTGGCTGCAAAAACTGGAACAGATCATTTAGCATCCAATTAGTTAGTATTAGCTAGTCTACAGACAAAACTCGGGTCAGTTGTGGCAGCGAACATTTCTGAAATGTCCATTACCTTTAACTTCCAGCGCCATGTGCGATTCAGATCCCTCCATTTTGCTGCCCAAGCAGATGAACATGAGACTCCTAAAATTATAAGAGAATTTGTAATGTGAAAAACAACCACATTAAAAGAATATTAAACATTCCACAAGAGCAAAACTACAATAAACGCAGGGATAAGTGAGGAGTCAGTTTGGGTTCCCTGGGTTCTCCAGTTTCCTGTTAAAAACATCTAGGTCGTTAGACTGGCTTTTCTGATTCTTCCTGGTGACGTCATAGTGCTGAATTGTTTTCAGACTCACTTAGTTATCAGAAAAATATTGTCAGGTTCTATGTTTAAGGTAATAGTTTATTTCATAGCTGGTGGATTCTGAAATGTCTGTCTAGAGGACAGAAAGGAGTGATATGTACAGGACGACAGAACAGAAACAAAAGCAGTGGAACAGCTCGAATGTAATCACAGGTGACACCAGTGTGATGTACTCAGAGACATTAATGGGTTGTGTGCACTTTGTAATAAGAAAAATAAAAGGCAGTATTTAAATATATATTACATACATTTTAGTTAGGGTATTATTATTACTAGCTACATACACTATAGTTAGGGTAACTTTATTAATTTATTTTCAGTAACCAATTTTTATCCTGTTCAGGGTCACCGGGAATCCAGAGTCAGTACTTGGAACAAAAAAAAAAACAGCTGCACATTTACAAGAATTTGTCTGTGCATGTTTACCTTTTAGATGAGCAGCTTTTTCAATCCTGTCCAGGTAGTATATGTTCAGATGAGGCATCAAGTCTTGAAGAAGTGAGGCTGGCAAATCTAGATCAACATCAACAAGAACATTTAAAAAACGTTCTGTAGGCTGTATCTTTTCTGGTTAAGCATTAGTGTGATGAGGCCAAACACAAAGCAGTATTGGTGCTTACAGTTTTTTTTGGATTGCTTACACACTAAAATTAAAAGTAGTACACTATTAGCAAAACCTTACACTCAAGAGGCAAAACATCAGCCCATATGTGCACAACTATAAGCACATTGTCAACCTCACACTTGTTGCAAAAGTCTACACACAGTGATTTGCAAAACACTAAACACACTTAACATACATTACACACAAAAATCTATCATGAAGTCACTTCCTTACCAAATACCAAATACCAAATACCAATACCAAAGCACTGACTGTCAAATTATTGCAACGTCCAACCGGTTCAACACAGTCATCAGATGTGCAAACACTTGTTTGCTTAATTGTAGACACACCAATCAGGTGTATAAGCACTATAAAAAGCAGCAGGTGAGTTCATCGGTCTTCAAGCACAATGGAAAGAGTCAGAGAAAGAGTAAGACGAGGAGGAGAACGAGGAGAAAGAGGAGGAGGAGGAAGGGGAGGAAGAGGAATCAACAGAGGAGGAATCTACAGAGGAAGAGGATGGAGGCCATGCTGGAGGTAGATGTGGAGGTAGATGTGGAGGAAGAGGAAGAGGAATACAAGAAGGTGCACAAAGAGGACCGAATCTGACAAATGAAATCCGCGCAACACTGGTTGACCACGTTGTCAACCACGGCCTGACGCTGAGGGAGGCTGGACTGCGAGTACAGCCAAATCTAAGCCGATACACAGTGGCAAGTGTGATAAGAACATTTCGACTGGAAAATAGGTATTGTAAAAATATCATCATATCAAAAACATCTGCACGGTTTCAGTAACTGCTTACAGTACTGTATTCTATGCACTATCAGCACTTCTGTTACCTTTTCCTGTAAAATTACTGTACTATTGTATACTGGTTTTTTCCTACATGGGATTGAGGGTCAGGAACGACAAGGGGGAAGGCCTCCTATGTTCACAGAACAGCAAGAGAGGGAGATAGTAAACATGGGTTTTGGCCAACAATGCTATAATACTCAATCAGCACCAAGCTAACATTGTCAATAACCATGCCAGTTTCAACGATATCCATCAGGTCTCAACATCAACACTGGCACGCATCCAACAAAATAAACATATTCAAATGAAGCAAATTTATCGAGTGCCCTTCGAGCGCAATTCCGAAAGGGTGAAACGACTGTGGCATGATTATACAGAGGTATGTATTCACTTTAGCAGTGTGTTCTTGCATACTGTCTCATAATCTTTTACTGTACTGTAATATGTATACTAGATACTACACTGAACTACACAATTTTGCATGACACTGTTCTTCAGAGGAGATCCAGCATGAGTTCATTTACGTAGATGAGGCTGGGTTCAACCTGACGAGAACACGAAGGAGGGGAAGAAACATCATTGGCCACAGGGCTATAGTCAATGTCCCAGGGCAACGTGGGGGTAATATAACACTCTGTGCAGCCATTACACAGAATGGGGTCCTCCACCGCCATGCCCATGAGCCCTTACAACACAGCACTCATACTTACATTCTTGGACCAATTGCACAACATAACAGCAGCAAGTCAAATCGATCATATGCAATACATTGTTGTCTGGGACAATGTGTCTTTCCACCGCTCTGCTCTGGTACAGAACTGGTTTCAGCAACATCCACATTTCACCGTCCTATATCTTCCACCATACTCTCCATTCCTCAACCCTATAGAAGAGTTTTTCTCGGCATGGCGGTGGAAGGTATATGATCTCCGTCTCCAGGCTGAGGTACCCCTCATCCAAGCCAAGGAGGAGGCCTGTGACCAGATGGAGGTAGCAGCAATGCAAGGATGGATACCTCATTCAAGACGTTTCTTTCCAAGGTGTCTTGCTAATGACAACATTGCCTGCGTTGTTGATGAAATTCTCTGGCCAGATCCAGCTAGGCGAA